>NC_069094.1:15661891-15789711 GCF_947172395.1 Bicyclus anynana | reverse complement strand
TGTGAAACATAATACGCATGTAAATCTGTGTCCTATAAAAATAATAATTATAAAGAAACGCTCCCCCCCACGAACGTACATGAACATAATTAAAAACATGCGCTTTTTCATTTCAGGAAATATATCTGCGCTTAAACAAATTATACAAACGACTGGGCTTGAATTGCGGATAAACATATTGTGGGAGCGAGCACTGTTAGTACATGCGCACACTAGCGACATGTCGCTAGACAAAATGTTACTTTATCAACAAATTAGAGCCTCAATAGCTCAGCGGTCGGACTCATCACTGAATGGTGGTGGTTCGATCCCCGACCCGTTGGTCTATTGTCCTACCCATATATACCTATTTTATATAGGTATACGATAGAAGCAATACAAAAATAAAAATTACGATTGAAATAAATAAATAAACTGAATTATTGGCCTACCCCCTCCCATTCTGAGTGGAGACTCGAGCTCAACAGTGAACCGAAAATGGGTTAATGATGATGATGATAGCTATGTGCAAGTTTAGATGATGTCCACAAATAACAGGCAACAAGTTAAATTAGTCTAAAAATTTGCATTGTCTATTTAGTGTAGTGTAGATTTGTGTTCATTAATAACAATGAATAAATTTTACATAACATGAACATTACAGGGCTAATTTCTCCCAAGGACGAACCGGTATTCAAAGAATTTTCAAGTTTGGGTTTATCGACAATCTTAGATTCTCACGGAGAGTGGCAAAATAAATAAAACAATTATTCATTACTAGTATACACCTGCGACTTCGTTTGCGTGAAATATTATTTTTTTACAAATCCTGCGGGAACCTTGGACCTTGAACCTTGACCTTGAACCTTTTCGGGATAAAAAGTATCCTGTTCTGCTTCAAGGTCCAATTTATCTCTATACCAAATTTCATCCAAATCGGTTAAGCGGTATGGCCGTGAAAAAGTAACAGACAGACAGACAGACTTACTTTCGCATTTATAATATTAGTATAGATAGAGAAGAATGTCGGGTCAAGCGCAAAAAGTCGCTGGTGTGTCGTGGCACTAGCGAATGATCGCTGAGAAATAATTTTATATGCACTGGAGGCTTTAATCTAGATTCTAGGCTGCGTCCGCTTTGCGGGGCGGAGACGAGGGCGGGGGAAGGCAGTGTTTCCGCTGCGAGGCTTCAGCGGATGGCGTTCATTACAGCCACCGCGAGAGCCTTATTATATAATCCTACGCCGATTACTGCCGAGATTCCTTCTGGTTTCATCACTTTACTACATCTGATTATGACCTGACAAACCGGTAGATACGAAGCATTTTTTAAGTGCTCATATTATAATGTGATATCAACATCAGCCTATTTTCAGGCCACACACAAAATGGTACATTTCTTAGCAGAATAAATTTATTTTTAAATAAAAAAATTTTTTATATTTTGACTAACTGTGTTTTTTGCTATTATCGACACAAAGTTTGCCATCCTTTTATGTTTATAGTTTAAACGTTTTATTTTCGCGATGAAAAACATTTTCTTGGTAGTGAAAATTCACTGCTGCTGCGATGAAAAACTTTAACAACATAGTTACCTACTTCACCACAACTTTTAATATTTTTAATTTTCGTTCGCAAAGTTTCAAGGCTGCTGAAAATTTAATGCACCTCTCGAGACGAATCTGCTAAAATTCTGAAAGTGTAATAAACGGTAAAAGGTGTCTGGAGTAAACACTTTAGCCAACGCTTTTCATAACCAAAATTTAGCTCTCAGAACTTTACCGAAATGCAGACAATTCAAGGTCAATTCAATGTCAAATAATTAGCAACACTTACACACATTCGTGTAGTTGACGGTCTATATTTTTATAATAAACGTAACACATATTTGCGAAGTGAGGGGTAAACGCGCATACCCCAAGGTCGTCACGATGGGCTATCCAATAGCCCACTAAATATGGGCTATCCCAATAGCCGCATTCATATCATGAAGAGGGCATAGTGAATTCTGATGGCGTATGGCACATGCCTTGGGATGGCGTTATTGTGGGTTTTTTAGTCGCACATTAAGGGATACCTATAGGTAGTGGCTCCCTGCAACCCGCTTGATTTCCTAGATCCACCAAGAAGGGGGATCGCCATTCCAGCACCTTGGGGACCCCAACGTCCATCGGCTCTTCGAACTATGTGGCCTGCCCATTGCCACAGTTGTTTGATGCTAACAGCACGAGACCGTTGTGTTTGGAAGTCCATCCGTCCGTCGATTGCTCATACTTTCGTCGCCAATATATCTTATTACAAGTACAATTGAACACTAGACCTTACCATCGTGTAGATTCGTTATCATTACAACCATCTCACCGATATATAATTTCTTAATTGGTCCAGGTCTGGCTGGTGGGAGGCTTTGGCCGTGGCTAGTTACCACCCTACCGGCAAAGACGTACCGCCAAGCGATTTAGCGTTCCGGTACGATGCCGTGTAGAAACCGAAATGGGTGTGGATTTTCATCCTCCTCCTACCAAGTTAGCCCGCTTTCATCTTAGACTGTATCACTTACCATCAGGGCTAACTTGTAAAGAATAAAAAAAAAACTGACCAGCGATAACCCATCGCGTAGTTCTACCATTACATGTTCAGTACATGTATCGCAGGATTCGGCAAAGTGTGAACAAGTGTAAGTTAGCCAGCATGCGCCGAGCTGCGCAGGTCGAGTGTTCACTCGGCTGGAGCAAGCAGCGCCGAGTGGCTCCGTGCCTACATCCACCACCATTTCCCGGAGAGCCGGCATCGCTGGTGCCTCAAGTTGCAACGGAAATTGCATTTTTAAAGCTTTTTTACCTTACTTTGTTGAAAGTGTGGGTCAAATTTTATAAGCTACTAGCGGACGCCGCGTGGAAATCAATGTAAACTTTCAAGCTCTATTTCACCACTTTAAGGGTTGAATTTTAAAAATTTTTGAATTTTATATTTCGTAGTTTTTTATGTTTTATAAACAAATTTTTAAAACTGTAACTCTAAAAATTAAGGACTTTCCATACAAACTTTTCCCGGATGAAGTTTGGCGGTCATGTGTAGAAAGTCTTTTGCAATATATTTAAGCTGTGTGTATGTTAACTTGGTCCACTCTTTGACATCATCTATCCACTTTCTTCGCTGTTTTCCTGGAGCACGTTTTCCGAGTATCTTATCGTCTAGGATCAACCTAGGAAACTCATAGAGGGATCCCTTTTGCAGATGCTCGAAAATTGCATGGATGCATTCCATTACAATACTGAGCTGTTTATAGGTAAGAACTTTTTCCTATGAGAGAACAGGCCATGAATACAGGATGTAAGCTTCATTGGTAAAGGTGAGGGTAGACTATCTCTAGCTGTGGGAACTTTTTACTCTAGGCCTTGTTGGTAGCCCTCGCTCGCTGGCGCCTGTGCCCTGCGACACACGCGGGTCCATTAGCGCGAGAGCGGGGTGAAGCCACTGTTTAGTTCAAGTGTGCTATTGCTGAATGTTACTCGCAGTTAGGTATTTTAGTGGACGACTTACTTTCTACTACGATACTCTGACGATACTTAGTGCTATGTGGGGCATTGTATTATCATGCAATATACAGTTTTCACTTTTAAGATTCATTTTGGAAACGAAGATATTGGTTATCAGCACCCGGATGCCAAAGGTAAATCCGCATCTAAACAAAACGTAAATTGGGAACTCATATGGACCTCTGAAATTCGGTTTGAGGAAACTATCATGATCTGAAGACTAATATTATAGAGTACAGATTTTATTGTTTGTTTGTTTGTTTGCATTGAATATGCTCTGAAACTACTGAACCAATTTAAAAAATTCTTTCATTGTTGGGAAGCTACAACATCCCCGAGTGCTATAGGCCATATTTTACCTCCGTATTCCTACGGGGAAACCATACGGGTGAAACCGCGCGGCGTCTGCTAGTAAGATTTATAATAGTTTCATAGTAATGGGGTCGGAGTTAACAACTAGAAGAGGGCGGGTCGTATACACCCCTAATATAGTCTATAAAACTTGGAAATTGAAGCGAAATATTCGTCATAATCCAAGTAATACGACTATTCTTCTCTAAATTAAAAATATACAATGTACTTTATAGCTTAAGCATAACGTATGAAACTTCAAATTATGTTTTTTCACAAAAATTAAAAACATATAATTGAAATTTTTAATGAAGGTATTCGTAAACATAATAGCCACACAAGTAACACACACCTTAACATTTTCCACATTCATCTTAATTAAGAATCTAGGACAGGACCCTTGCAATCCTAGCGCATTCCCGGAGGCACCTTCGTTACATTATTCTAATTATAAAGGATTTACTTGTACATGTTACGTGACGAGATTTCGTAACAAATTCACTTTGTAAAGATACAGCTATTTATGTATACGAGTACTTACTTAAATACAAAAAAAAAGAAATGTTTAATTTTCTTTTAAATATCTACTTAGTCGGAAAGACTAATAAAGTGATACTCGGTGGGAGATGAAATCGGTGACCTTTTGGAGTTCGTCCGAACCCTTTACTATTAAGCTAAGTTTAATCAAATAAATTAAATGTATGACAGACCATAAACGTATTATTTAAAGACTAAAATAGTTAACTGGTTAAAATAGCAAAAATAATAGAAAATTATTAAAAACTTAGTAAATACGAATTTACTAATTTCTTTCAATAGAATTTGTGATGTCAAAATTTGACATACTTACATCATTCTTCATCACTTACATCATCACTTGCATCATTCTTCTTCGTTTTCAGTTATTAAACTACTTTAGTATGATTACAAAAAAATATTCAAAAATTCCAGTGAACTTAGGTTTCATACTTTTAAAATTTAACTACAGATTATTTTGTAGCACTGAAAAGAGCCATTGAATTTTCCTATTCTAAAACATTATAATTTGAACTTATTTGCAGTTAAAAGCGTAGCTGATTACTTCCAAGCAACGAGATCATTAAATTTAATAGTGCATACTTCAAGTCATTGAAATGAGCTCAAATCGATTGCTCTTAGCTTACTCTCCATTTTTTTTGTATTTAAAATTGATCTCTGAAATAATTCAAGTGTCGGGCGCAGCGCGTGAGTATTTGCGAAATCAATTAACTCGATGCAATCCTGTTTACATTTACCATTACGAATGATGAAGTCATGCGATAATGCCCTTTATTCACAATTTTATATATACATTTCGCAGTGAGTTTTGAGTGCACTTTCCTCTCAACAATTTCACTGTAACGCATCAAGATAGCAAATCTTCAAGTAGAGTGTTACATTTGCTGTTATGCGTATTTATATCTGTACAATAAAACTATAGAGCCTCCTATTTCAATTCAAAGTCGTGTCTTAGAACCAACACAAGGTTGCATTTCTAGGTACTGGACATTGAAAATACTAAAAAATTAACTGAATAACACATTTATTAAATAAAGCTATCATCTTCTCTAATGTGTGATCGAAAATTATAAAAGATAAAGGATCTTCTATGATAATTATTCGTCAACTTATCTTCGACTCCTCCTCGCACATATTATCTTTCACACACTCCAACGATCTTTTCATTCTTGCATAATTTAAAATAATGAAGCTTAAACGTTCTTTAATCTAGAAGAACTTAAATATCTTCAAGAATAATTGAAATATGTTTAAAAATAACTGAAAAAGTTCGTGCGACAGGCTCGATACACTCCGTTACGTTAAACATTTAGTCATAAGTCAAAAAAAGTGAACATGAGAGAAAAATTGCGTCACATAACTCATGGAGTTTCGCGAGTTTTCCTTTCTAGAGACGTTCGAAATAAGTGGGAAAGTTTGTTTCACATAAATTACAAAAAAGTAAGTGGCTGCGAGTCGCGCCCTTCGCTCGGGTTAATTGCGGGCCGAGACGTCGACACGCGCGGCGCGTAACGCAAGGTGGGTAGACTTGTGAGACTTAGAATTACACTTTCAACCCTTGTGACCTTACGTATGAGGTACATACGCACTCGGCTTGAGGTACGTTTTTTTCTTATTCTTTACAAGATAGCCCTTGACTACAATCTCACCTGATGTTAAGTGATGATGCAGTCTAAGATGAAAATTGGGTTGTTTTAGCAGGAGGATGAAAATCCACCCCTCTTTCGGTTTCTACACGACAACGTACCGGCACGCTAAATCGCTTGGCGGTACGTCTTTGCCGTTAGGGTGGTAACTAGCCACGACCAAAGCCTCCCACTTAGGAATTTTGGACAAATAATGCGCCTCAATTGAATCCGAATTGACGATTGACTTAATTATCAGGAGTTTTAAACACACGATGTGAGACAATACAACTTTTAAATACTTCTTTTGTAAATATGTGAAAATACTAGATTGGTAGGATATAGTTCATAATACAACAGTATCAGGGATTCGCTGGACGCAGGCGGCTCAGGGCACGTAGTCAAGTAGCACGTCGATTTTCTTTCTACGATCGCAAACGCTTCGAAAATTCTAAAATGTACAGAAAAGACATTTGCTATCAACAGGTCACGTGATCAAGTTATCGATCGGATCTGTCATTCCCATACAGTTTTCTAATTTTCGAAGCGTTAGCGTTTGTAGAAAGAGAATCGACGTGCCACCTGGCTACAGGCCCAGGATTGTGATGTTTGGAAGTCCCTACAAAAGGCATATGTCCTACAGTGGACGTCCATCGGCTGACATGATGATGATAATGATGATGATGATGATGAACAGTATCCTCATCATCTTATTTTAACGGCCTCATTCGTGGTCGGAGAGGGTATATGGAGCTTAGAATCACCACGCTGCTCCATTGCGTGTTGGTGAACTTAGGATAACAATATTAAACGTTTGTTCCAAGACTCAAACCCAGGACCTTGGGATCTGAAGTCATTTAGGCTAAATGTCACGTGCTCTTTGTTTTACCGGTATCATAACGTTTCAAATCAGAGCACCAACGGCGCTGAAACGGAAAAAGGCCTAACTTTCTCTAAAAAGTCTTCTATACTTTTAAGTAGTTGGACTAAATGTCACAAGGTGACAGATTTGAATTTCACACCGTCGGACGTTTTGCTACTCCACACCAACTTACATAACAAACTTCGAAATAGTTTAATCAAAATGTAGATAGATACATTTTATTTAATCTATAATTAATTATTAAAACTTATTTATTAATAATAAGAATGATAATGAAAACAGCGAAAGAGAATGCCAGGTTCGTAAGAAATAAAGGAAGGACGTGGTTTTTACCTACCCCTACGGTTATGAGGCGTGATGATAATATTAACGTCTGAGATCAGAACACAATTTGTGGTCAAAAATAACAATGTATGTTATCTATCTACGTTAACAGTAATGTATAATGTACTCGCATGTAGATATCCTGCTACTTACTACTACTTACCTAGTCATTAATACTATAAGTAAAATTTAATTAAATGCAAATTGTAACATAAAATATTAATGAATACTAAAGCGAAACAAAACTTTACAAATATTCAACGACTTGTAAAAGAATTGTATAATTCTTATATTTTTGCGAGTAACATGAAGTATTTTTCTTACTTGGAGGATTTCTCGTCAACTATTATCTACCATGAAAATAATCACTGAACTAACCTGTATGAAGTACGAACTATACAATCCACGTGTCACGATACGAGTGTAACTTGTCACAGGCGAGCGACGTGCGGCCGACGGAACCGCGAGATTGGACTGAAGGCACGGGGTGCATACACCCTGCCGCTAGGGGTAGTTGGGAGCTCGCGATATTATTTAGCTTAAGTGAAACTTTCATTGAACTTACGTTGACCACTGTACGTTTTGTTATTAAAAGTGTCTCAAAGTTGAAATTTATTTTAATTATGCTTTACAAGCACTGTTAACGTTATGAAGTAATGGTGATAATTAAAGTTGAAAACTTAAAATTAAAGTTACGAGAAGTCCAATAATATAATATCAAATATCAATACATCATCAATATATATATGCGAGTAACTAAAATGGAAGAGTGTGATTTCAAAATAACCGGTTTTTATCAAGTGCTTGTATCTACTTGTACATAATTATGTATTCTGTGTTATTGTAATAAGTGTTATACTAAGTTACGAAACCTTAAACGATACTAAAACACAATCAAATTTTCTAATCTCTGAAACGAAAAAGAAAATGAAATCTTCCACAAAAAATGTTTTAATATTTTTATCTGTGACTCCCCTAAAACATGATAAAACAAAAACAAATGCCTTATAATTTGAAAAGTTCGGCAAAAAAAATTTAATTTCAATGAATAAATAACTTAGGTATAAATAATTGGCATACGTAACAAAAGGTTAGGTGTGCCCGTGTCGTCGAAATATTCAAGTATCGTTTATACGCGCAATAAATTTTTATTCAACATCCAAAAAAGGAGGAGATGGTCGTTTCGATGCGTTTTAATGCATACAGAAGTAGGTATGTACCTACTCATGCATATATTGATGTGTGCAGCTTGTTTGGCGGAATGCTTACGTCATTACTTTTATCCTTTAATATTTATCTTGCAAGTTTGGTAACTTTTCTTTAAAAAATTACAATTTATTTTGTAGACAGATCGAGTAATTTTTATGCTGGCAACACTGGATTAAAATACTAATTGATTGATATTTTTAATTCAGTCAATATGACACATTTGTCAATTTGTCTGGTGGGAGGCTTCGGCCGTGACTAGTTACCACCCTACCGACAAAGACGTACTGCCAAGCGATTTAGCGTCCCGGTGCGATCTCGTGTAGAAACCGAAAAGGGGTGTGGATTTCATCCTCCTCTTAACAAGTTAGCCCGCTTCCATCTTAGACTGCATCATCACTTACCATCAGGTGAGATTGTAGTCAAGCGCTAACTTGTACAGAATAAAAAAAAACAACCAAAATTCACAAATACACATGTTCAAATAAAGATTATATTTTTGGGTAGGTATAACTGATTCTTTCTAAAAGATTTGGAATTTTCACATTTAGACCAAAAGTGGACAGTTTCGGTTATATATTTGTTACTAGGGAATATTTACCCTAAAAAGCGACGCTTGGTAAATATAAAAAAAAAGAATAGTTTATTTATGAAATAGTTCGTTACCCGAACGAGGCACGAATAAGATAGATATTTATTGAGCCCACATCTGTTGCCGATAGTCCGCGCGCCGCATACCAACCGGCGTGACTACCCGCCGGCGCGAGCCTTGCCAAACCGCAGCCAAGGAAAACTCTATTCAACCCAGAATTTAATTTTCGCGCAGAAAGAAGCCTTATGTATATATCCATTTAAATACTGTGTAAAAGATACAATGAAATCTTTGGAATCGTTTTTAGGGTTTCGTAGTCCACAAGGAGCCCTATATAGTTTCGCCATGTCCGCCTGTCTGTCCGTCCGTCCACGGTTAAGCGGAGAGACTATTACTACTAGAAAGCTGAAAATGAAATTACAAGGAATACTATAACAACTAAATTGTGTAGCAATTGCTATTAAAAGAGTAATAGTCGACCAATTTGAGTTCCAAAATTGCAAGGAACCTACTAAATCCGTTGTTAATTAAAATGATAAAGTTGTCAATAAGATATCTCAGTCTGTTAAAACTAGAAAGCTGAAATTTGGTCTATAAAGTGGTAAAAAAAAATAAAAAAAAATTTGAGATTCCTTTATGCAAAATGAGGATTGACATCTTTTATCCTCTATCGCTATTCCATGGTGTGGGGTATCCGTATCAGTATTTTTGTGCATTACATAATCCACGGAACCCTATACCTATACTATATTTTTAAACATCGAATTAACGATTAATTAGCCTGATCATATTATAGAGAGAAAGAAAAAAACTTAATTTTAAATTGTGCCATCACAATACCTTACAATAATAGTAGGATCATGTATTGATCCTACTATTATTGTACAACCACCTGGGACTAAATCCAAGTTGAGACTAAATCCAAGCAGTAGAAGCAACAAACGCCACTTTGTCATAGTTTGGCACAACCTTGAAAAAGGTACCAGCTCAGCATTTTGCAGTATGACCAAACATTAATGCTAGAGCAAACAGCGCTGATTTTTTTTTCAATTTAATATTTTTTATTTTCGTTTTTGAAACTAGCATTCACATTGTCAATGTGAGTGTTTCTGCACGATCGTACATTTTATTCTGTAAATTCTACGGTCAATTTTACTTTCAAAGTAAATACCAAAAGAATTAAACTTTCACGATGCTAAGCTAAGCAATTTTTCTCGTCTCACACGAATTTAATTTAAATTTTTCTCATTTTGAACTGTGTTTTTCTTAATAATTTTGATGATTTTCAGTAGATATTGTTTAATTAAAGTCATCGGTTACACCACCCGCGGTGGCGGGGTGAGGGGGTGGGGGGTGAATTATGCATGCGCCCCTCGAAGCCGTTATTTAGACCTTGAGCAAGCCGCCAGCCTCAGACAAACATTCTAATATAATATGTTAATTTGATCATTTACATTTAAGAATTGTTTTTAACTTTTTGTAGATATTGTTTGGGTCATTTATCCGTTAAAATTAGCCTTGCTGGTTGTGACTTCACTTAAGATTCGTACCGAATTATAGGCATTAGCAGTTGGTTCTTATAATGCTAGCTACTCACTATCCAATAAATTCACGTGCCTGCAGCGCTAATGACAGGATATCAGATAAAACTGATCGTGTGTTTGTCATGATGTGCATGACATCATTAGTGTAGCGTGAAAATATAGGTATAGGTATAT
Organism: Bicyclus anynana; assembly: GCF_947172395.1. Lineage (NCBI taxonomy): Eukaryota > Metazoa > Arthropoda > Insecta > Lepidoptera > Nymphalidae > Bicyclus > Bicyclus anynana. Next base: position 15,778,958 of record NC_069094.1, on the reverse strand, counting down.
AGGACCATGAAGACTCATGAGAGTAGGCATAGCATTTTTGCATCTACGATATCCACGGGCATAAAGCATCTTAGCAAGGCCCCTTTAGTCTCTCGTCGAGGCTACCCGTGACTGTAAGGATTTGTCGAGATACTTTTACTTTATTACACTGGTGATGACTAATATCCTTCAAATCCCATGACTAATATCCCCTTATATTCTCCAAATGGGTATTAGCTTTATTTTAACATGACTCATGTTCACCTTTTTTTATAAGGACCAAATAAATAGTTGCTAGAAGTGTGTACGACAATAACACTGAAGGCGGGGATCGAACCTAGATCCCTATTGCTTCTTTAACAAATAGACGCAAGCCCGAGTCCAAATCTTGACCTCCCGAATGAAAGATGGCACACCTTGTCTATTTTTTCTGGCAACCGGAGACATGCTTTTTCAGGAAATACCGTAGAAAATTAAAAAAAAATACGCGAACAATTGAGAAACCTTTGGAAACTGCTAACTTTTACAGTCAGCCTAGTCTATAATTATCTATTGTACTTACCTATGGTAGGAGCATGAGCTAACTTTGCGGCTTTCACAAAATGTGACAAGCTCACGTTCCACCACTGTAAGGGTGCTTTTCCACCAGAGATGTGCTATGCAGTAATACTGCAAAGATGTGAAAATGTTTGACCATTTCCACGTGTGCAAGGAAGATGCGCTATGAAGATACGCCGCCGCAAATTAGCTGCACGAGAAAGATACTCGAGCATACTGTTAGGTACTCTGCTCTGCACATAGATACCTACTCGCGACGGCCCATAGCACTCATCTATAGCGCGCATCTATAGCACGCATCCATAGCACGCATCCATAGCTCTCATCCATAGCACGCATCCATAGCACGCATCCATTAGCTCTCATCCATAGCGCGCATCCATAGCGCGCATCCATAGCACGCATCCTTCCATATAAAAACATATCTTAGTTGAATCCGTTTCAACCGATGCTAAGGTATGCACCAATGAATTTTATCGGTGGATATGAAACGCATCCATAGCAACGTAGCGTAGCACATCTCTGGTGGAAAAGCAACCTAAGTACGCTTTACGTAAACTAAGCATAGTTTTTACGCAAAGTATATATACATACTAGCAGACGCCGGCGACTTCGTTCGCGTGGTATTCAGTTTTTCACAAATCCCGCGGGAACCATGGATTTTTCCGAAATGAAAAGTATGCCTATATGTTATCCCAGATTAAAATCTATTTCCATTCCAAATTCCAGCCAAATCGCTTCAGTAGCCGCAGCGTAAAAGAGGAACAAACATACTTACACACTTTCACACTTACACACAAACTTTCGCTTTTTATAATATTAGTGTGATACTTTGCGTAAAAACAATTTCTCAGCAACAACAACCGCACAAACCTACATTGTAAAAGATAGCCGGTGAATATCAAGCAACCTTTATGACGTCATAAGTTTTAGTTTGCGGAATATATGCAACAATAATTCTTGCACGATCCCGCGAAAATTTTCATGAAAATGTCTCTCGCGAAAATTCCCGCCACGTACAAAACGTCCCGGGTTTAAAACGTGTCTTTATTTATCGGACGGAAAATTTTAGCTTCTAATAATTTTTACTTACGGGACGTATGGAAAATATTCTCGCATGGAAAATATTTTTTAAGCTCTGTCATTTATTTATGCTCTCATAAAATAGTTAAGCCAGCTGGTATTAAGTTACCACACAATTTACAGGACTGAATTTATTTTTAACCGACTTTAAAAACCGTATCTCTCAGTTATGTATGTGTGTGTAAAGTCCAAAAACGTTGCAGGAGTATTTGTTTTTATTCTCGTTTTATTAATTAAGTTATAAATTCCTGTGAACAGATAATTTAATTTGCTGATTGAACCTGTGCCGTATACACGACGTAAAAAGAAAATATAAAATTATCTTATTCATTCATCATAATGCCTGCAGAAAACTTTTTTGAGTAAATTATAAAATTAAATCACATGAAATCTGATTATTTCTTTTTTTATGGCTGTTTGTTTGAGAAACAAAATTACATAGATTGTATTGTTTTTGGTTCCAGAAATCAAATAGTATAAGTTATTGGTTATATGCGAACAAAAAATAACCTTAATAGACGCGAACGAAATCGAATACATTTATGTGCAACTACAAGTACCTATTGTAAAAGTAGCGTTAGCGTTTCTAGGTACTATATATGAATGTACAATCAATCAATCAATCAATTATTTATTTATTTGCAGATACATGCATTATATACACAGGTGGTCGGTAGATGTAGATGGTAAATGTATCTTGCCAATTAGGCATTGTACAAAGTCGGGATCCGCACCGGAGAGAAATAAAACAACCAAGGCACTCGGCCGCTCCAATGCGAATCTCGTTTATTGTAAAAAACTTCACAATATATACCTTTTGTACGAAACACTCGATATCGCGATACAAAGTTGCGGACTTCACATATACTGCCATCTATCGGCACATCGCGTCGAATGGTCGATTATACATTCCGCCCACCATGAACCAACGGTTCATAATACACCATTAACTTTAAACACTAAAAAACTTAACACCTTTAAATAATTTGACAAAGGTTTGGTTAAATATGAAAAAATGTATAATGAACTCACAACATTTCAAACTACAAGTATAACAAATGTGAAATCTAAACTAACTAAATACTTAACACAATTAACAATTCTAAAGAAACTCTCAATGCAAAACTAAACTCTAAAGAAAACTTCAAAGGAATAATAATGACTCTTTAAGACAAAATAACCGAAATCATTAACTGACAGATACAATATTTGAAAACGAGTCTATAATCGCAATGCCATTGCATCTTAAATTCACACCACGGGTGACATTGTCCGAACCAGTATGCTTTAAATAATTAAACCATCAACCTGGAGGAAGATTATCTTCCTTGAATAAGACCACGTCTCCAACTTTCAACAAATGACAATTCCAACGGCAATGGTGTAGAAACTAAATCATATCTTTTATTTGACCGCCGTCGCGAAAGTCTTGCGTCATTTTTTTTTGAATGAGCTGCTATCTAAGGAGGATCCGCACCGAAGCGAAATAAAACAACCAAGGCACGAGGCCGCTCCAATGCGAATCTCGTACACTAATGTTTGATAATTGACGTATGGATCTTGAGCGTCATCTTTCAATCTTGCTTTGAGATGGTGCTTGGTTGACTGGATCTCAGCTTCCTATAATCCATCGAAATATAGAGTGTAGGGTGAGATTCGATACCAGATAATTCCATTTTATCTCGACCAAGCAGCGTCCTACACAGATACTTTGCGTTTCTTTAACGAGATGCAGGTAACTGACTCTTGAGTTACTGAATAAATTGAAAAAGATGACGTAAACCTGTGAATCAAAATCCAACGAATCTACTTGCATCAAAAATCCAATACTTCGACCAAATGAATTTAACACTGGTTAAGGTCTTCCTTGTTTTCTTTCATCTGCTTCAGCGATGATAAGTTGTGCTATTCATAGCATGCAAACCTCCTCTAACTCGTAACAAACCATCGCAGTCTAAAAACGGATTGAGAAAACCACGACTATACTCTTCTTACCGAAGAGGATCCGATTTTAGTGATATATTCTATTTCACATGAAAGAACCCTTGCTAAACTCCTTACTACTCGTACTTTCTATTACGTTTTGCAATGAGAATCCTGAAAAAACCACTCTTCTTTCTACTTTTAACAATAGCTCAATTCTATCCAATTTTCTTTCTAAATTGATATCTTGGCATTCTTGATGTGGACTGTAATTAATAACTTCTTCGCTCAGCCAAGATTCCATGTTCTACTTAAATCCTATCACCATCGGCAGATATTTTTTATCCTTGATCGTACGTAAGCAAACATTGAAGAAATGATAGTTGGGGCGATCCATCTTATAGGATCGAACCAACGCGAAACGTCCGGAGTAACCTTCTTCTTCGTTACTGGAAGTTGTATAGGAAGGAGACGGATACTATATTTAAGCTTGTAGGTACTGCTATCCCAAGTAAGTCCTAATACTTTCTGTGTAACTTCAATTTCTTTATCAGCTCCTATTTCTAACTCTGTCTGCTTGTTTTCTCTTCCCTTTTCTAATTTCTCCATAGTTGCTTTACTACTGCTAGCTTCTTTCTGTACCACTATTCCTCCTTTTTCTAAGACATAACCAATTTCATTTTTTAATTTCATGCACTCTTCTACTGTTTGATAGCCCGTCATGAGGTCATTCATGTAAATGTCTTGCAGGATTTTCTCTACAGCAGCAGCGTTGTATATATCTTCATTTGTGGCTAGTTGCTGCAGGACATTAGCAGCAGGGCAGGGTGCATATGCTTTCCCAAACGTACCACGTGACATTATGTCCTGTTGTGTTGTTTTAGATTCATCTCTCCACAAAATACGCTGAAACTGGTCTGCATCCTCTAGTGTAACTTTAACTTGTTGATATATCTTAACAATATCCGATACCAAACAGAGTGGATGGTTTTGCCATCGCAAAATGATATGCTTCAGAGTATGTTGAAGTGATGGATCTACAGGAAGATCATTGTTTGAACTTACTTCGGAAATGCCAGAGCAAGACGCATCGATGATAACTCTTCTCGTCGCTGATTTATCTTTAAGAACTACGGCGTGATTCGGTAAATATACTACGTCAGGCTCATTGCATTGCTCATCAGGAACCAACTCCGGCAATTTCTTCATGGCAATTTCTCTTAACTTCCGATGTTTACCGGTTGGATTGTCTTCACAAAAAGGACTCTTCACAATGTATGGACCACTATTATCTCTAGAAACTGCTTTCTCAAAATTCTTTCCACACATAACTTCATCGCCAGTCACTATTTTCTTCTTGTCAGAAACCTCATCCGATTCTAACTCCCAGAATTTTCTTAACGTATTGTCCTCTTTAGACTGGGCGTGCATGCTGACGATGACGTTCGTAACCTGGTGCGATTCAGACTGATCTGATTGAATTTTACCAGATAAGATCCAACCTAGTAGGGTTTTCTGCGCTATAGGACACCCGGGCGGACCTTTGATAAGACCTTCTACTAATACCTGGCTATATACCTCTGCACCAAGCAATAAATCTATTTTATTTGGTATGCCAAACTTCGTATCGGCTAACTTCAGACTAGAAAGTTCTGGCCAAAACGGAACGTCAACCCGTTTTGCAGGAATAAATGACGTTAATTTGGTAAGCACGTGGGCTTTGACAACCAAAGTGAACGTAGGGTCATGAAATGACCTAAGCTTTAGTTCCACTACCCATAAAGAAGCTAAAGACTTATTACGACCTCCGATTCCTGAAATATAGACCTTGTTGGGTATCTTCTTCAGTCCAAGAGCTTGGACAGCGGCCTCCGTGATAAGCGAAGCCGTTGAACCTTGATCCAATAAGCATCTATATGGCAGAAGCGCACCTGTTCTTGACTCAATCGGAACCTCTGCTGTAGCCAGGAGCACTTGGCTATGAAAATTAGAGAAACAGGTAACCACATTGGTCTCTGATTTGGTTGGCGGAGATACAACTACACCATCACCATTGGAATCACCATCACCTAACACTTTGTGGCGGTGGAGGATAGAATGGTGTTTTGCTCCACATATTTTACATCTCGAGGATTGACGGCACTTAAAAACATAATGATCCGACAAGCAATTAAAACATAACCTACTGGCTCGGACAAAATTCAATTTTGTATCATAATCCGACCCCCCAAACTCTTTGCAATTTATTAATTTGTGATTTTCTTTACAAAATTGACAAACTAGATTCGTTGTATTAACAGAATTAACATTTGCATACCTTTTTGATACATTCGTAGTAGATTTTGTTTGATTGTTTAAAAACTCCAATGACCTGAATCTACTATGTAAATATTCTCTAAATTGATCTAAGGTAGGTAACTCATCCACTGTACTAATTAAAGACTCCCATTTAAGTCTACTATCACTAGGTAATTTAGAACTTATAATATGTATAATAATTGTATCCCAGTGTTCTACTGCGATTCCCATATTGCTTAAACCGTTTAGACATTCTGAAGTAGTGTCTAAAAGATTTTTTATTGATCTAGCTGTTTCGGTAGCATTTGATTGTCTTAACAATTTATCTAATAAACAAGTAGCTAAATGTTTCTTGTTTGAGTATCTAGATTGTAAGGTGGCCCATGCAGACTCATAGTTGTCGGCAGACACAGCAACATGCCTGAGAAGTTGGGCCGCCTCCCCGTCTAAATAACTTTTTAAATATTGCATTTTTTGAACATTATCTAAACACGCGTTATTATGAATTAAGGAAGTGTATAAATCATTAAATGTAGTCCACTCCAAATAGTTTCCAGTAAATTTTTGGATTTCTATTTTTGGCAGTTTAATATTACTGCTACTACTATTACATTCCTTTAGACTTGATACAGAAACGTTCAATTTAGATAATGCATCATTGAGATCACACTTATACTTAATCCAAATTTCTTCAACTACCGAAAACATATCATCTGAAATATACTCATTAGTTGTTAGATCCGAATCTGAAGCTAATTGTATTATTTTCTGATGATTGACAAAAAATGTTTTCCATAACTGTTCCAATGACTCTAATCTAGCCTTAATGTAAATTACTGTTAAACGATCCTTAGGAGATTTTTTAAAATTAACATAATGCTTTTCTATTAGATTCTTAGAATTATTTTGTACTCTAATTAGTCCCTCCATTTTATATTAAAATAATACAACTACTTACCAAATAACTAAATCACAAAATAGAAGAAACAACTATATAATTTAACCAAATATTCACATTAAAGTTCGTAAACTACCTACCTACAAATTAAACGCAACAATCACATTCAATTCAAACAAGCCAAAAAACTATCCGCAATCATGAAATTGTAACAAAGTCACAAACTTCTAGGTTAAATTCAAACAATCCAATTTACTGTTCACAAAATAATCAAAGTCTATATAAAACGCAAAACTTTACAAGTGCAAATGTATGCAAAATAACAAAGACAATGTAAAATACTAAAATATTTTCTAAGTCCTGAGGTAACACACGAAAATTTTACAAGTCTTTTTTGTCGCGAAATATTCTAAGTCAATGTAAACAACGAATATTTTCTAAGTCCTGAGGTAACACACGAAAATTTTACAAGTCTTTTTTATCGCGAAATATTCTAAGTCAATGTAAACAACGAATATTTTCTAAGTGTTTGACAATTGTCATACAGACGAAATTTGGCATGGATTCCCCGTCACTTCACTTTTCTTCGTTTATTAGTCTATGTCCATGCACTACTTTAATTTTCTAAGTTAAATGTCTTCTTGACTTTGACAGCTGACGTTGACAGAAGGTCCAATCTTGACACTGACAGCTGACGTTGACAGAAGGTCCAAATCTTGACATTGACAGCTGACTTTGACAGAAGGTCCAAATCTTGACATTGACAGCTGACTTTGACAGAAGGTCCAAATTGACACAATACTTCTTACTTGACAGTTGACGTAGTCGGTTGCTCTCCCTCTCGCTCACTCACTGACGTCACTGCGCTGCGCAGACGGCTATTCTCCCTCTCGCTCACTCCTGCCGCTGACGTATCCGCGTGACGTAGTTGGCTGCCGCTGACGTCACAACTGCCTGGGCCTGATGGCTGCTCCAAACCACCAGCCGATCAGGATGCACACTGGCTCCTCCTCCAAATTATTCGGTTCGCTGGACCATGTACAAAGTCGGGATCCGCACCGGAGAGAAAATAAAACAACCAAGGCACTCGGCCGCTCCAATGCGAATCTCGTTTATTGTAAAAAACTTCACAATATATACCTTTTGTACGAAACACTCGATATCGCGATACAAAGTTGCGGACTTCACATATACTGCCATCTATCGGCACATCGCGTCGAATGGTCGATTATACAGGCATGCAAATTATTTATTAAGTATTTAATGATTCAAATGAAAATTTCACCATTTAAAATTTACATCTTTACAATAATTTTATAAGTAAACATTTTATAATTATATTACTAAAAATAGTTAGTGTGTACATTTTAAATATGTAATATTCAATTATAATAGGGAAAGATTAAACATGTGACAAAAAAAATTGTATATGTACCTAACTTGAAAAAAAATAAAAATATGTATGAAAATAACAATAATATCAACTTAAATACTCATTTACACTGTAGAATGCCTGTTGAGTTAGGTATTTATATAAATTATTTTTAAAGCAATTTATATTCTTTTCTTTCCTAATTTCTTTTGCTAACTTATTATAAATTCTTACTGCCGCAATGAATAAACTATTATGGTACAGAGTAGTTTTATGTTGTTCGCATCTAAATTTGGTAATCTAATACATCAATGGTAAATTTTAGCGTTTTATAAGTTCTATGGTAAAAATAATACTAAAACTAAAATGAAAGTAATTAGGAACGGTTCAATGAACTGAAATAGAGAAAGTTAGTACAAACTTGCGAGTGTATAATTCAGAAGTACTGCGAGCAATCAGAGCGCCGGGACTACGCGGAGCGTTTTATCTTCAAGTTCGTCACAGTATTTCACGGCGGCGCTGAATTTCCCTCAATTTTCCTGAATATCTGAGCGCGCGCCAAGTTTCGGCTATCGAAGGAAAACGACGTTTGCTTTAGGTCCGTACACTGATATAGGCATCGCTAGATACGTAAATGATTTTACAATTATACAAGTACTATTTACGCCTCTATAAATTATCACCTCTATAAATTGAAGTGCCAATTTTGTCAGTCAATTGTCATGGTCATTGACCCTGAGATAAGTTGTACTAAAAACTATTAAAAAAGTAACTGATATGCATATTGACTTGTAAAACAATTACGCATATGTAGATAATTGAGAAATTCCTCCACTTAAAACAATTCAATATTGTAAACAAGAGTTACTAAGTTCTTATATCATTTCAATGTATCCTGTCATATTATTAATATGAGACTGTTAATCCATATATGTACAAAATGTTTTAACGGTGACACATTACATTTCTCAAAAAAAATGACAATTGACTGACTGACATGACGGAATTTCAGACAAGTTTTAACTTTTAGTAGTAGTAGAAGCGCAAATTCTATTTCTGAAAGTTTACAGGGTTTTAAAAGTTTTTACGAAACATAGTAGTAACTTGTTACGTTTATAGATTCCAAGCCAGTAACTACGAGTACATAAAAAGACTTTTTTACGATGTATTTAATGCCGACACACATCAGTATCTAGGTTTAGTGTATCAACGGCAGTACGGCAGATAAACGTTATGTACCGGCCGATAAGGAAGGGTAGACTCGTCGAGTCTCTCTCTTATCGCGGGGCCGGGTCTATTGCACTGTTACCTAGACCCTGGGCAATTTGCCGTAATCACCATTTGCGAAGATTTTTCGACTCTCGTACCTCGTATTGGACCTTTGTTAGATCACTTTATCGACTGACTGATTGTCTATCTGTATTGAAGTGCTACGAAAGTAAATTACATGGGCGTTTTCGTCTATTACTAATTTACTAGACTCATTTTATGAAGGCTGAAAGATTTTTGAATTGATAACTTTATGAGAGGGTAAACGGTTCATTAGCGTAACGCGTTACGGAGTCACCACCAGCCAAACCTGAACCAATTAAGAGAACCTCAATCGGCCCAGCCGGGGATCGAACCCAGAACCTCCTTCTTGTAAGTCCACTGCACCAAGGAGGCCGTCAAAATTGGCTACTGTAGTATGGTAGGACAATGGGCTGACAAACTTTCATTAACCTTTTTATTATATCCACTCGGGGATAGCGAAGCATGCCAACAGTGAATTTTTTTAAAATCGGTTCTGTAGTTTCAGCGCGTAGCGTAGTGCAAACAAACAATCTAATCTTTCCTCTTTATAGTATTAGTATAGATTATAAACAATAACCCTTAAAACTTATAAGCAACCGTAAAGTTATAATTACCAACTTCTTAGTTTCGTAGCCTGCAAAATTAAATATACCAAACAAAAATCTTTAAGCATAAAGGTCTTAATAAAATACGGTTCTTTATTAACTTAGTAGGAAACTTCTAAAATAAGGTAGAAAAAACACTTTTCACGAGGTTAAAAGGTCATTATTTCTCTCATAACGAAAATATTACGTAGAAATTTTTGCGATGAAAATTTTTGGCTAAGTTATTTTGAAAGTTTGGCCGTGAAAGATATTTTAGCAGATAGTCGTAACTTGATCATAATCAGCCCCTGTAGCCGAGTGGTACGTCGATTCTCTTTCTACGATCGCAAACGCTTCGAAAACTAGAAAAATGTATGGAAATGACAGATTTTGATCACGTGACCTGTCAATAGCAAATGTGCATTATCTCAAGCCGTTCAAATCATGAAGTTTTAGGATTTTCATACAGTTCTTTCCCATGGTTCTTTCAGAAATGGCTTTAGTTAATATGCTTAGCACCGCCTTCAAAGTGATCATAAGCTAATTCATTCGATGTTATTTTTTGCATTTTAGTTTACTTTTGAGAATTCGGTTGTTTTTTTTTTTATTCAAAAATTTTATTACTTTACTAGAAACATTTTTGTGATTTTCAAGTCGGTTGACTTGTAATTGGTTTTTTTCTTGTAAGAGTTGTATTATTTTTAGTACAAATTTAACACAACATAGCAGAATATGATATGTAAATTAATTTTAAGAATAGAATATTCAACCTAGTTTTCTTAAATAAAAAATATTAATAATAAAAATTACTAAAATAAGCAAGAAGCCGAAAAATTACCGACATACGGTAAAACATCCAAATACACAACGCAGCAGAAAGACAGTATATAATAAACACGTAATAACACATAGTTACACCTACTTATCCCTAATGAGGATTTAACGGCGCCTCGCGAGCGCCGTAACGAAGTTAGTTGTGCTCGACAACTTCGCTTCACTCCACTCGAGCACTCTGCGACACTCTGCTGCTACATTTATTACACTTCCCGCCACTTGTCGCATTTTTGCATTGATGTATTTAAAGGAGATGTCCGAGATAGGCCCATTTTTCAAAACGATACAGAAATGAAAAATGTACTCAAAATTTTGTATTTTTTACTAGAGGACCATTAGAACTTTAGCCGAAAAAATATTCGCCAACAGGGAGAATAAGCCGATTTTATTTTCACATCAATCGTAGTAATTTATAGACCATACCAGTCATAGATTTACGATTCGGTACAAGTACCTAATAGATCGGTGATGCGAAGGAGAAAGAAAGAAAGATTTTTATTTGGCAAAACACAAAAAAGGAAGTCATGAAACATAAATACAATAGAAAAATATTAATATTACTATCAAATTTTGTGAGCTTGTATCCGAACTAGTTAGTAACTGTATCTCAGAAAGCTGGAACTTCCCTATTGTATGTATAATCCAATCCTATATATAATATCATAAAAATATGCCCTTGTACGTTGGTGTTTGTGTGTGTGTGTTTATGTGAAGAGGGAAATAGACAGTCAACTGCTAAGGCCAACGGGGCCTTAGCAGTAAGAGCGCGCGATTTAAATACAGCTATTTTTTATCCAGTTTTCATGTTTTAACTGTAAATTAATGTATATTTGGTAGAACAACTAAAGTGGTACAGTGTTATATCGCTTTTTTCGAACAGTGTTGCATTTTCAATTTTGAGTGTTGAAATAGACTTTCATTTAACTTCATACTGTATTTGAACGCTTTTTAACGTCAGTTAAAAAAAAACTCTCGTGCGAATTAAGGTTTAATATAGCTCTCTGTTTAGTAGTTTAAAGAAACGCGAGAGCAAGCGACAGCATCGCCGAATACTCTGCCGTTTGTTTCTCATTACTCACTGCACTTCAAATTACTCGTACCACAAGCTTTCAACCCCAAGTCTTCGTAAATTAAAAGATTTCACATATTCGCTAACTAGACAGGATTGGATACACAAGATTGCATCATTCTTCACAGGTGTCTGTGTCTCCAACACACAACGTATGAGAGATTCATTCCAAGCGCCTCATCATTATCAACCCATATTCAGCTCACTGCTGAGCTCGAGTCTTCTCTCACAATTATAGGGGTTAGGCCAATAGTCCACCACGCTGGCCCAATGCGGATTGGCAGACTTTACACACGCAGAGAATTGAGAAAATTCTCCTTCTTCACCGTTTGAGACGTGATATTTAATTTCTTAAAATGCACACAACTGAAAAGTTGGAGGTGCATACCCCGGATCGGATTCGAACCCACACCCTCCGGAATCAGAGGCTGAGGTCATATCCATTGGGCTATCACAGCTCCAAGCGCCTATTTTTACTATATGTGAGCGCTTTCCTCATAATGATTGGAGTGTTCCTATTCTCTTTCGTCTTCCTATTCCTTCTCCTTTCTACCACAGAACAGCAAGACGTCGCGAACGGTGGCATCCATATATTGTGGATGTCCAGGCAACTCGTACTAAACGATTTGCATCCACATTTCTAGTTCGCACAGCAAAAATTTGGAATGCCCTTCGTTTGTGTTTCCTGACACTTATAATTTGAACAACTTCAAAGCAAGAGTGAATAGGCATCTTCTAGGTAGGCTCCATACCATCAGGCTTAATTGTAGTCAAACGCTGGCCTATATTGCAAAAAAAAAGGAAACACCCAAAACCAAAAATTTATAGATTAAGTGCATTTATTGTTTTTTGTAGTCTATAATTTGTAATATGTGTATGATTGTGAACTACATTAAAACTAGAACCGACTGTTAAGGATTTTAGAAAAATTACTATAAAATATGTTTAGTCATAAAGGAAAGATTCACTGATTTTAAGTTGAGTTTACCTTTGAATTTCTTATTAACCAAAAACAACTTGGCCCCGCCATTAAAACTAAGGTAATGTTAATCATAATTTCCCCCGCTAAGAGCCGCCTGATGAGCAAACTTGGCCTCTCGAGCCCGGCCGCCGGCGCCTCCCGCGGGCCCAGCTAACGTCACTTACCTAATAGTTGTTGAAACGGCTTCAAGCCTACGCACTCGCACTTGGAATATTTCTGAACAGATTACTCTTTTTTTTAACTCTTGGTTCCTAGAATGAGTCATGCTTGCTTAAAACCTGGATAAAGTCGTGCTCGTCATGAGTTTTAACCCCGATGTTAGAAATTAGTGTTATCTAGTTTGACGTGACTGTGGTACTGCAGTTTCTCAATGAATAGGCCGATTTTGATGCAGTTTTTTGTTTAAACGCTAACGTGATCGTAATGATTTTTACCCATGAAGATCTTATGAGCCACTCAAAATATAAGCGTTGTTCTATTCGTTGATAGAAGATAAGTATGAATTAATTGTATACTGTAGGTACATAACATGAGAAGAGAGACGAGATGAGAACATAGTATAGACGTATCGTCATTTAGCTGACTAGACGAAACGTCGAAAGATAACTTTACAAAATGTTTATGGTTCGTATGATTATGGCCAATGGCTATCATGAAATGCGGATGTTTTTGTTTGTTGGTGTGTATTACATTGATGGCCAACGAGTAGACAAAATCTATAGAGTCGGGTTTCAACATAGACAAAAGGTTTGCTTAAGTAATCGAGTAATTAAGAAACCGCAAACACAACCCCTATGTCAACACCTGTTATATTTTGTATGTGCTAGGGATCTGTGCGTTGACAGTCATAATTAATTCCGTGAGAGAGGGGAAGATTGAAGGGGGGAGAGGGAGGTCGTAAAAAAGTAATCAAACTTTCATCGTATGTGGCAGGTTTTATGCATGCCCTTATAAACATTTTAGGCGGGGGGTCCTGACGGGCGGGGGAAATACCGCCAGGAATTATTCATCATCGGGTGGGCGGTAATTAGGAATAGTTGTGGTGCTAATGTTAGTACAGAATGGAAACAATACAGTGCTCCATTCTACTTAGTAGTAGAAATTTTTGTAAAAAAGACTTCTTTCCCTACTATTTCCCCTTTCTTCTTGATCTTTTCCAAAAAAACTTTTACTGTAATGTATATTGTCGCCACTAAGCACCAATGTTGTGTCTCAGTGCGTACAAAATGGTCAGAAACACTATTTTAACCTTAGATTAGGTAAAGAAAGGATATGTTACACTTCACATAATATATATTTTTTGAAAAGATAAACACAATTCTTGACCTCTAGGTATAACTTAAAGAAGGCTATGGTGTTATGATATTGATTTTCATCATTCATATCAAAAGTTATATCTTTTTTGCTGTATATTAACCTTATGTATAAAAACAATGGTGGCAATTGTTGGTTGCAACTAACAAACATAACAAACGCATCGTAAAACGACAGGAGTTTCATGCCAAAGGTAAGTATTACAAAGTCTTTACTTTTTTTGTTGATGAAGAGTATTTTAAAGGTATTTTATTTTAATTAAGAGTGCTCTACTCAGTTGAAAGCTGTAAAATGCGTGGATTTGTGTTATCATTAAAGATTTTGATTATTTCACGAGTTATTGTTTGATTGCTTACGTAGTGTTGGGTTACTAGGTATTGTTTAAAATATCGACACTGTAATAGTTAATTTATTTTGCCATTATCCGGTAAAACCGACAAGTCATAACTAAGTAAGTTGAGAGGTGAAATTATAAAAGTAAAGTAAACCAACGTCGTAATAGGAGAATATTCGACAGGTATTTATGTATTCCTTACAGAACTGAGGACCTAGTGGCAGTTTGATACTGTATATTATCGCGTTAACGTAAACGCGAATTTCTAAAGAATTGAAACAGCGCCATCTAGTGGTACTACTGCACAACTGTTTCAATTCCCTATAAATTCGCGTTTACGTTAACGCGATAGTAACAGTATGAAAATATTGAAAACTCATACTGTACAGTTTTTTCTTGTAAAGATATTATGTTAGTCAGTTTTTTCGTCGGTTGAAAAACATCACTCAGACTTGGTGTACAAAAACCAAAATGTAACAGTATTTCTGCGACTCGTACGTTCAGTCCACAATTTCAGTGCAAGCTTTACTATCTGCCACCTGATGCCATTCACCTCACACGGAATATCTAAGCAGCTAAGAGATTAGCACTCGTATCTGTGTGTCCACATCTCGGCGTCTTTGTAGACACATTTATATATAGTGAAAGCGTATGATAGTCAGATCTTTGTTACTTTATAAAAGCTAAAAGTTTCAAAATCAAAATCAAAATTCATTTATTTCAAGTAGGCTCAGTTTACAAGCACTTTTGACACATCAGTTGACTATTTGTAAAGATTCTACCACCGGTTCGGAAGGCAGGTTCTGCTGAGAATATACCGGCATCAAACTCAACAGTTGTTCTTTTGAAAAAGTCATACAGTATTATAATTTACAATTGATAACAATTACTATTTCTTATAGTTTTATTTCCTGTGTGAAGGTGGAAGCTGATCCAATGGCCTCCAAGCGCTTTTGTCTTTAAGAAACTCATCAATGTTTTAGTTCAATGTTGTTTGTCAACCTATGGTCCTACCATTGTACGGTAGGAAAAAATGAAGATTTATTAAAGTCCCTGTTCATTTAAGACCTGCTGTCTAATAAAGCTACATCAGTCCGACCTCTTAGTTGCCTACTGTACCTACTTAAGTATGGTATTAACATAGGTTGACAAATTATCTTTCTTATATGGGGCATTTCACGCCAAACCGACAACGAAAAAAAAGTGAGGTCTTGAAAATTGTTTATATTCTGGTGGTTTGTAGTTCTAGTAGACATATATACGTGAGCTAATTTTTTTTTTCGTACGAGGCATACTTGCCGAGTTATGAGCTTCTAAAGAATTGAAAAAATTTGATAAGGGTCATTTTCAACTGTTGTTTTTCGAATCATTGAGTCTGTAATTAAATTCAAATGAAATGGTTTCAAATAGTCAAAAACACGTTCTTTTTTAATTTGAAGCCGAATTTGAGTTTTTATTTTTTTTTAGCATAGAAAACCGGAAGTGAAAATTACAAATTGAATTTTCAAAAAGTTCGACATAATTTTTTTTCAAAATTTTAACTTCAAATTAAAGCTTCAAGTTCATTAATAATCCACAGAAAGTTTTAGAACGTGATCTCAATTAGTTTAGGAGTTCTAATAAATAGAGTACCAACAGACCGCACGGAGCGCCCTATTCAGCGCTGCCTTAGGTGGGTTGGTATAACACAATGCTGCAATATAGGTGTTTATGGCTATTCCCAGCTGATCAAAATAGTTTAATATATTAAAATATAATATTTACATGCATTTAATTGATCTGCACCAGGAGCACGGGCGTTCCAAATTTGACCCGTTTCGATATTATTCATATGTTCTAGTAATTTTTTGTGACTTATATTGCAAGGAGTTGAATATTTGAAAACCTTAAGTGGAATAGATTACTATATTTATCTCTGATGAACTCTTAAGTGCGGCTGGGTCTTTTTTGACCCAGTCATGGATGACGAAATTTAACTTTATTTATATTTTAAGTTAGTAATTATGCGCCATACTGAGCATTCGCGGCAAAGCAATGAGTGATATATGACTTTATTTTATCTAAAAAAAATAAGCTAAATAACAATGGATATTCAATCTATTTAGTATTCCAGTTAAAATAGCAATCCAATCTTAGGCCTAAGTATTTTTTTAACCGACTTCATAAAGGAGGTTCTCAATTCGGTCGGTATCGGTATGTACACCGATTACTCAAAGACGCCTGGACCGGTTTCAAAAATTCTTTTTTTGTTTGAAACGGTATAGTCCCCATTTGGTCCCATTGCCATCATGTCAAGATCTGATGATGGAATCCTGGAGAAATTGAGGAAAACTTTCGAAAATTATATGGGTGTCTAGTGTGTTCGTATACTTTTCCATTTAGTACTTTTAAGCACTACAATTTTATGAAGGTTTGAAATCGATCTAATTATGGAGCCATAAGACAGACGAGGGAACTCCTCGGCGATTTACAGCAGTTACCTTGTGTTTGGGCTTGATTAATTTGTATTAATGAGAACTTTCCACATAGATAAGTTGTGACTGTCATTTAGGGGTTTGGTGATGAAGACCAAGGACAATTAAGGGAACTCCTTAACAGTTTACAGTAACTACCTTGAGTTTGGCCTTGATTAATTTGTATAGCTGAGAACTTTCTACCTAGATGAGTTGTGTTTGTTATTAGGGGTTTGATGATGAAGACCAAGGTCAATTAAGGGAACCCCTTAACGGTTTACGGTAGCTACCTTGTGCTTGGGCTTGATTAATTTGTATTGCTGAGAATTTTGTACCAAAATGGGTTGTGACTGTCATTAGGGGTCTGATGTATTCGTTTGAGATGAAATTTTATACTAAAAATGGAAAAATAATAAAAATTTTGATAAAAAAATACAACCGACTTCAAAACCCAAAAACGTACCCACTAAACTAAAAAGTGAAAAATAACACCATAATATGTTCTACCTGCTGATCAGTATGTACTGCATTGTTTTAACGGAATATCATCAATAGTATGAAATTGACGCTCTTATTATTGAGGTAATGTATTTTTAACCAATTTCAAAAAAAAAGAGGAGGTCCTCAATTCAACGCGTATTTTTTTTTCGTTTTTTAATGTTTGTTACCTCATAACTTGGTTATTTCTTAACTAATTTTGAAAATTCCCATTTATTTATTTATTCTTTTTTCGTGTTATAATGAAAATGACTAAATTGCCCGTACTGTAGCGCTTTTGTTCACTATGCTAAGACACACTAAACACAGAAAAATAAAATGCTTTTAACAAAAAAAAAATTAACCAAGTTCAAAATTACAAAAAAAAAACTTATAAAAATTTTAATATATACTATACCGTTTTAAACAAAAAAAGAATTTTTGAAATCGGTCCAGGCGTCTTTGAGTAATCGGTGTACATACATAAAAAAAAAAAAAAAAAAAAAATACCGACCGAATTGAGAACCTCCTCCTTTTTGAAGTCGGTTAAAAAGCGGAAAATAACATCGTATGTGCTACTTTCTGATGACATTGAAGGCGGTGCTAAGTGCCAGTGACGTATCAATTAAAGCAGTTTCTGACAGAACCACAGGAAAGAACTGTCCTTAAATTCTAAGACTATGATTTAATCGCCTTTAGTTAATTAACCCACTTTTTACTATCGTTTGATAAAAAGATCAAGGGCCATCATAAATTCTAAACAAAAAAGGGGGGTAGTTTTAAAAAAATATTTACGCTTTTACAGTTACTTGTTCACTGTTTGAATACGTGGTTTGAGGTTGTCATCGAGTGCCGTAATTTATTTGTGCGAGTTTTAATTTAGTGGTTTTTGGTTATGGATTTTTCAAGGTTTTTTAAGTTTTATAGTATGTTTAATCCGTATATTTATATCTTTAACTTGAAAATGCGGTTTGTCTGGAGGAGATAGGTATATGTTACATATTATTCCCGTATTCCTACGGGAACGGAAACTACGCGGATGAAACCGCGCGGCATCAGCTACTGTAGGATATTTTTGAAATACTTATCGTTAATAGATTATATTGAAACCATACAGACGAAGAATATTAATTTTCTTGTGCTTGTTTAATGAGAGTTCTAATATATGTCCCAAAATAAAACAAACAGTGTAAAGTGTAAAATCTTCTATATAAAGTGATAAATTATTATGTATTTCTTATTATTGTATGTTGTTTATATGAACTAGAAACAGTAACGTGCCTGAAATGGAACCCTGTGGAACGCCACATGTCACTGGTAATTGAAGGCCTCCGTGGCGCAATGGTATGCGCGGTGGATTTACAAAACGGAGATCCTGGGTTCGACCCCTGGTTGGGCCGATCGAGATTTTCTTAATTGATCCAGGTCTGGCTGGGAGGCTTCGGCCGTGGCTAGTTAGCACCCAACCGGCAAAGAAGTACCGTACTTCTTTGCAGGTGGGGTAACGATTTAGCGTTCCAGCACGATGTCGTGTACAAACCAAAAGGGGTGTGGATTTTCATTCCTCCTCCTAACAAGTTAGCCCGCTTCCATCTTAGACTGCATCATCACTTACCATCAGGTGAGATTGTAGTCAAGGCTAACTTGTAAAGAATAATAATAAAAAAAACCGTAGCTCCGATATTTGATAAATTAACAATTTGTGTCCTGTTGGTTGGATACGATTGAAACATTATCAGGGCATACACTAAAATTTATTCAAATTGTTGCAAGATTTTTAATAGGAATGCAAGGTTCACAGTATCAAAGGCCTTTTTAAATCAATAAAAATACCAAAAGTTATATGTTTTTGTCATAAATATTACTTTATTTTAGTGACAAGGTAGAGAGAGTATTTAATTTCAGTTATAAGCTGCAATAAAAAATGTTGTCGTGGTGAAAACTAAAATTTATTGAATCAAGATTTTCTTGTAGCCTACAATATTATGTACAATATTCTTGTTGTACAATATTCTTTCAAGAACTTTTGATAGCAACATCAATAGGTCTATATTTGTGTGTATGTGTGTGTCTATGAGTGTGTGTGTGTGTGTGTTAGTTCCCCAGATCTGTTTCATGACCTTATTTAAAAATAAGCGTCAATTTTGCAAGCTTTAGTGTAAATGAATGAAAGAAATTGACAAATGGAAATATGTCATCCATGTGTCAAAAAGTAAAATTATTATTTTTGCTATATAACGTGGTAAACATTTGACTACTTATTTATTTATTGATAAATACTTTATTTGAAAACCACAATAACAAAAATAGGAGAATAAATATGTGTGGCATTCGGGAACTGCCGCGGTAAAGCATAGCATTTTTATCAACTTCATCATCGTCATCATCATCATGTCAGCTGAGGGATGTCTGGATGATGGATGATGACCACAGCTCTACCATGAACATTTTTGTTCGTAAGCATTTCTCTATTTCAATCTGAAATATTTTCTTGTTTCGTTCTTAGTCGGGGTATAGTTTATAAACTTTATTTTTATTTAGTACCTTTCCGTTACCCGATTGAGCCTAGCCTTGCAATATTTACTAATACCTACGAGTACCTACATTGTCGCATTCTCCTATGAAACGACTGGACCACCCGAACTTTACGATCGCATTTTAAAGATACATTTTGACTTAAATAATATGATATACATACATATTTGTAATGTGCTCGCCAAGACCCTTTGTTTGATACCAAACACACAGTGATTATCACGGTTTCATTTTTTTCGAGGTAAGAAAATGGTATAAGGTTTAAATTCCGTCATATATTTTTTTTATAAAATTGATATAGCCTATGTCTCTATTCGAATTATTACAAATCTTTTGACACCTCATTTTTCGGTATAGTAGTTTAGGCGCTACGGTGGAACAAACTTTCGGTAAATTATCAGCAAACGAAAACTCTGTTGATTTTATTTATTGCAAGATCTTTTAGTGGCGATTTACATACGATTTGTTAAATGTTCAAAAAGACTTTACCTGACAACGGGTTAGTTTGTTCCTCAGGCCTACCTTTTCACCAAAGGAAAACCTTTTTTTTTGAGGGAGACGAAGTGAACTCATTCACTTTTAAGTAAGTTAAAAAAAAAATGTTTGTGTTTAAGTCTTTTTACTACAATCTGATCTGTTTTTTTGGTTTCGTGTTTATAACCATAAGCGATTGCACTTTTTTTATATTAAGTCATACCGCCTCCCCCAACAGTACCACCATTCATTGCTTCCCCGCAAATGTGAACATTCGCATAAAGTGCATGATTACGCAAAATTGCGACTTACTTAGAAATTATATAAAGTTAAAGTCTCATTAGTCGATCCATGACTGGGTCAAAAAAGACCCAACCGCACTTAAGGGTTCATCAGAGATAAATATAGTAATCTATTCCACTTAAGGTTTTCAAATATTCAACTCCTTGCAATATAAGTCACAAAAAATTACTAGAACATATGAATAATATCGAAACGGGTCAAATTTGGAACGCCCGTGCTCCTGGTGCAGATCAATTAAATGCATGTAAATATTATATTTTAATATATTAAACTATTTTGATCAGCTGGGAATAGCCATAAACACCTATATTGCAGCATTGTGTTATACCAACCCACCTAAGGCAGCGCTGAATAGGGCGCTCCGTGCGGTCTGTTGGTACTCTATTTATTAGAACTCCTAAACTAATTGAGATCACGTTCTAAAACTTTCTGTGGATTATTAATGAACTTGAAGCTTTAATTTGAAGTTAAAATTTTGAAAAAAAATTATGTCGAACTTTTTGAAAATTCAATTTGTAATTTTCACTTCCGGTTTTCTATGCTAAAAAAAAATAAAAACTCAAATTCGGCTTCAAATTAAAAAAGAACGTGTTTTTGACTATTTGAAACCATTTCATTTGAATTTAATTACAGACTCAATGATTCGAAAAACAACAGTTGAAAATGACCCTTATCAAATTTTTTCAATTCTTTAGAAGCTCATAACTCGGCAAGTATGCCTCGTACGAAAAAAAAAATTAGCTCACGTATATATGTCTACTAGAACTACAAACCACTAGAATATAAACAATTTTCAAGACATCACTTTTTTTTCGTTGTCGGTTTGGCGTGAAATGCCCCATATACTGAAGGGATACTTAGTCATCAAAGATTCTCAGACCATTAGTTATTTTGAATCATCATCAAGAACTCATGTTCGACTTACTATTGTTCACGAGTCTCCTCTCAAAATGAAAAGGGTGAGGCTAATAGTCAACCACGCTGACCCAATATGGATTGGCAGGCTTCACACACCTAGAGAATTGAGAAAATTCAGGTATGCAGGTTTCCTCACGATGTTTTTTCTTCAGCGATTAAGACACGTGATATTTAATTTCTTAAAATGCACAAATGAATATGAAGCTACGCTCCCCGAATCGTAGGCATAGGTCATATACACAGGGCTATCATGGCTCTGTCGAAATCATAATACAGTCACCAAACAAATATATATTTCATATAACCCTAGATACCATCAATAAGGAATGAATTTAATTAAGATTTTTCCTTTTTTCAACCCTTAACATTTCTCTCCTAGGTCTATCCCAATCTTTTCGTTCAATGAGAGGGAGAAAAAGTAATATTAATTTGTTTAAAAGCAAAAATACAAGCTAGGCAAGAGTAATTGGCAAGACATTTGGTTGCCTTTCATCCTACCCCACGTAGTTATCTAACCCCGCGGCACCACTGAGCCGGCTGTCAATAAACGCGCCCACCGTGAAACAGCCGCTGCTATTTGCGCGCCTATGATAGTGAGGCCGGAGTATTATAATATCGATATTTAATAGCCATTACTTTGGGTGAGTTCGATATTAACAATGAATAGGAAATTTGTGTTGATATTTTGCATCAAAAGTGTTCTAAATTATAGGAATACGTAGGAGATGTCATAAAGATTTCATCCATCATCATCATCATCATCATATCAGCCGATGGACGTCCACTGCAGGACATAGGCCTTTTGTAGGGACTTCCAAACATCACGATACTGAGCCAACTGCATCCAGCGAATCCCTGCGACTCGCTTGATGTCGTCAGTCCACCTGGTGGGGGGTCGGCCAACACTGCGCTTACTAGTGCGGGGTCGCCATTCCAGCACTTTGGGACCCCAACGTCCATCGGCTCTTCTCACTATGTGCCCCGCCCATTGCCACTTCAGCTTCGCAACTCGTTGAGCTATGTCGGTGACTTTGGTTCTTCTGCGGATCTCCTCATTTCTGATTCGATCACGCAGAGATACTCCTAACATAGCTCGTTCCATCGCCCGCTGTGTGACTCTGAGCCTTCTTATGAGGCCCATAGTTAGCGACCAAGTCTCGGAACCATAGGTCATCACTGGCAACACGCACTGTTCGAAGACTTTTGTCTTCAGGCACTGAGGAATTTCGGACGAAAAGATGTCGCGAAGTTTCCCGAATGCAGCCCAGCCGAGTTGGATTCGACGGTTCACCTCTTTCTCGAAATTGGACCTACCTAACTGGATCATATGTCCTAGGTATATGTATTCGTCTACAATTTCGAGTGCAGCGTTCTCAACTATAACTGGGTGGAGCGATACATGAGCATTACACATTATTTTTGTTTTGCCCATGTTCATTTTCAGGCCCACCTGTTGAGAAACGCTGCTGAGGTCATTGAGCATGGTACTAAGGTCATCCAGAGTCTGTGCCATGATGACTACATCATCCGCGAACCGCAGTTGAGTGATGTACTCGCCATTGATGTTGATGCCAAGTCCGCCCCAGTCCAGAAGCTTAAAGACGTCTTCCAATGCGGCGGTAAATAGCTTCGGAGAGATCACATCTCCCTGACGCACTCCTCGCTGCAACTGGATTTGCCTCGTAGTCTGATCCTGAATACGGACTGACATAGTGGCGTTTTCGTACAAGCACTTCAACGCTTGGATATACCTGTAATCAATTCGGCATCTCTGCAATGACCTTAGCACAGCCCAGGTTTCCACCGAATCGAAGGCTTTCTCATAGTCCACAAACGCTAAGCAAAGTGGCTGGTTATACTCGTGAGTCTTCTGTATAACCTGCCGCAGCGTATGGATGTGGTCTATGGTACTAAAGCCTTTTCGGAAACCGGCTTGTTCGGGAGGCTGGAAGTCGTCAAACCTATTAGCGAGACGATTCGTAATGACTCTCGAGAACAATTTGTAAACATGGCTTAGCAGCGAGATGGGTCTGTAATTCTTCAGCAAGGTGTTGTCACCTTTTTTGAAGAACAGAACCACCACGCTCCTATGCCACGCCTCAGGCGTCGTGCCCTCGTGAATGACGGAATTGAACAATCGCTGAAGGACTTTAAGTATCGGTTTTCCACCCGCTTTCAGGAGTTCTGCTGTGATTCCGTCCTCACCTGGCGCCTTATTGTTCTTCAGTTGTTTGAGAGCCACACTAATCTCGTATAGGCTGACGTCCGGGATATCTTCGGTATAGTGTCGGGTCAACTTGGCTCTGGGGTCTTTAGCCAAGTTGTCAACAGGCTGCTGAGTAGTCATGTATAGCTGTCCATAGAACTTCTCGACCTCACTTAATAACTCGGGCTTGGAAGAAATCAGATTACCGTGCTCGGTCTTCAAACGCGTCAGCTGCCTCTGTCCAATAGACAGATCTCTGGCGAAAACTTTTGAGCCGCGATTGTTTTCAATCGCATTTTTAATACGCTCGGTATTGAAGTTTCGCAAGTCACTGGTTTGCGACTTAGAGATCTGTCTACTGATTTGTCGGTATTTTGACGCATCTGCTGAAGACTGCAATCTCATTTCTTGCCTCTCTTCCATGAGTTTAAGTGTATGGTCTGAGAACTTTTTGGTTCTTTTCGTACGGTGGGTCTTATAGAACTTAGACCCAACGGAATGGACAGTTTCCACAAACCTGTTGTTCAGATCGTCCACAGTTTCGCAAGATTTCATCCGATTATACCAAATGTTCATTTTACTTTGGGCAATAATTGCGAATGTTTATTTTATTCACGGATAACTTGAGCTTGACTATGATCTAACTTGACTTAAGTAATATTGCAGTCAATGGTACCACGCTGATTATGTAGACTTGGTATTGTTTATTTACCGTAACATCTAACTGGAGTCTACACCTGGTACATTTTAGTCGGTATTGTAGTAACAAAAGGCACGGCCAAAGCTGAAGACCAGTAGGCCTATCATGCTAAAACAAAAAGACATATTGTCGAGAAGTAATTAGAAATCGTCGATATCAACCATATTCGACTTACTGCTGAGCTCGAGTCTCCTCTCAGAATGAGAGGGGTTAGGCCAGGATTGGCAGACTACACACACGCAGAATGTTACGAAAATTCTCTGGTGTGCAGGTTTTCCCACGATGTTTTTCTTCACCGTCGGAGACATGTAATATTTAATATTTTAAAATGCACACAACTGAAAAGTTAAAGGTGCATGCCCCGGAACGGATTCGAACTCACAACCTCCGGAGTTGGAGGCAGATGTCATATCCACTGGGCTATCACGGCTAACACTACTAACTAGAAATATAACTCACTTTTTCGTCCTATCGAGAGCTCGATATCGATGTTTAGTGGATGTACAGCACTAGTAGGCGGCGGTCCCACGGGCGTGCTAGCGCGGCACTTGCTGCTGATTGGATCGCGCGCTCAAGGTCACCGGCTCTTTGCCTACAACCGCTGGCTTGAGGCGGAGGAAACTCGCAACTTCGTATGAGTTACAAAATAAATTACCAACAAAATTTTCTCATCGTCATTGTTATCAACGCATATACCTACGAGTTTATGTTGCTTCTTTAAACTGAATGATTTATTGGGCGATGTTTTATTCTTTCTTTTTAACTAAAATAAAATAAATAAACATTAATTGCGGTTTTAATGTTTTCAGGGCAAGGTATTGATGATAAAGCTTAAATATCTTTATAATGTATGTGACAAAACTACCAAGGAAGACTATGAATTCTTTGTTGAGGGATTGTTTAGATATGCTAAGTAATACAATTGCTTTGTCAGCGAAGAACAGACAAAAATGGCATTATGAAAATGATTCATTTATGAAAATTGTTTCAGTGATTTGGTCGCTAAAACGCTACCAATAGACATAGGTAGACTACTTTTGTCAAATTCATAACTAGCTGACGCCGCGCGGTTTCACCCGCGTGGTTCCCATTCCCGTAGGAATATGGGGATAATATATAGCCTGTGCCTTCCTCGATAAATGGGCTATCTAACACTTGAAAGAATTTTTCAAATCAGACAAGTAGTTCCTGAGATTCAATCGTTCGCGCGTTCAATCAAACAAACTCTTCAGCTTTATAATATTAGTATAGATAACTATTTTTCGTATAACTCTGTCCGCATTTTTGCATAAATAGAAACGGACATCAAGCGAAACAATTTCTATCAGCCTTCCGATTTATTCCTACTTCGCTCAAATTACAATGTCTGGACTTTTCCCGCACATTTCCCTGCCCGCAGTCTGCAGACGGAAAAAAATATAAAACAGAAAGCTACGCAATATCCCAGACCTACAAGGATATGATTTAAATATATTTTAAGCAAAGAATCAGATAGGATAACAAAACACTCTGCTAACAAAAAGTTACCAATTGGCATCCAGATTTTATGGCTATCACAACTATTCAGAAAACCGTAACGTAAGCATAGTGACGTCTGTTGTTGTTTTATTAAATCAATCATCATCATCATCATCATCAACATCATCGTCAGCCACGTCCAATGCTGGGCATAGGTCTCTTGTATAGACATCCAAACATTACGGTCTCAGCTCGCCAGCATTCAGCAACCGCTTGATGTCCTCGGTCCATCTAATGGGGGTCGACCAACCCTGCACCTTCCGCTGCGGGGTCACTATTCCAGCACCTTGAGATCCCAGCGTTCATCGGCATTTACTCTGTGCTCTGGCCATTGCCACTTCAACTCGCTGAGCTATGTCGGTGACTTTGGTTCTTCTGCGGATATTCTCATTTCTGATTCTATCACGCAGATAAACTCCAAGAATAGCTCGCTCCATCCCCCGCTGAGCGACTCTGGGCCTTCTTCTATGGCCCACAGTTAGCAACCAAGTCTCAGATCCGTAGGTCATCACTGGCAACACGCACTGTTCGAAGACTTTCGTCTTCAGGCACTGAGGCATTGTGGACGAAAAGATGTCAATTGTAAAAATATTAAATCAATATAGAAATAAAATTTAACCGCCTGGTTGTGATTTAAAAAACTGTGTATTCTCAGGTGCTTATAATTATTTATTCTATAATATTTATGCCTGTATGCTGTCTGTTTGTACGAGCTAATCTCAAGGACGACTAAATCTATTTTAATGGGACTTTCACTGTAAGATAGAGGTTAATGAGAAAATCCATGATTCTTGCTGGATTTGTGAAAAACTAAATTTCACGCAAATTATAAGTAGTACCTGGTTTTCGCTAGTAAAAAATAAAAAGAGTGGAGAAAACGTGACTTTTTATTATTAAGGTTAAACTCCATGTTATGCAGCACCTGAACAGCAGAGCTAAGTGTGATCGTGTCTAACAACAAGCTGTTATAGACAAAAAACGTGTACACGCATAATGAGTAATTTTTGGTTTACTTTAATATATACCTTGGGCCTTATTTAAGGGCCATAATGTAATTGTGTAACATTAAAAATATTACATATTGTGTCTACTTATATTATTAGAGTTAATTGTTTTTTTTTTTATATAATAAATTATCAAATAAATAATAGTATAAATGAGGAGCTCAAAGATTAGTTTCATCTCTCAAATTAAAAACGTTTACATCTAGAGCAGGGACCAAGGCTCTCTCTGTAGCCGCTCTACCGTCAGCTCGTCTTGTGATCGCGCCGGATCCAGTGTTGGCGACAAGTTGCAAAGTGCAGATGAGCACCGTCGTAGCTGCGAGCCGCTATCAAACTTTGAATTTGAATGTGATCAAAACAACAACTCCTGAACGAAGTGATGTGATCAAAACAAACTCAACCATGTCGACCTTAACTCCTGTACGAAGTGATGTGATCAACACAAACTCAACCATGTCGACATCAACGCCTGAACGAAGAAGAAGAAGAAGAAATACTTTATTGCACACAAAAATACAATTATAAATTGAAACATTAAAAACATAAATTAAACTTAGCATGCAAAGGCGGCCTTATTACTATAAGTAATGAAGTGATGTGATCAAAACAAACTTTTTAACTCAACCATCAATTCCTGACCAAGTTCAGTTTTAAGTTTATTATTTTGGTAATTTTTATATCAACGATTAAAGACCAAGCGAACTAATAAGTTTTTTTTAACACATTATAATATGAAAGCACCATCGTCAGAGTTATCGTTCCTCCCTAAAGGGTACTACCGCAGGTACCTGATATCCGAATAACAACAATAACACAAGCCCGCGCCTCGTAATAACAACATTACAATAGCACTGCACCAGCGGCGGCGCGGTGCTACTCATTTTATCCGCATTTTAATGAAAACGCACCTACTTTCATATTGAACAAAGCTAGCCAGTTTTTTGAGATGAAATCAATGATATAACAAAACATAGATAAACAATTTGCAAAAGTTAAGCCAAGAATTCCGTGATAGCCCGGAGTGGAGCTCCGATTCCGGAGGCTGTGGGTTCGAATCCGGTCCGAGGCATGCACCTCCAAATTTTCAATTGTGTGCATTTTAAGAAATTAAATATCACATGTCTCAAACGGTGGAGGAAAACATCGTGAAGAAACCTGCATACCGGAGAATTTTCTTAAGTCTCTGCGTGTGCGAAGTCTGCTAATCCGCATTGGGCCAGCGTGGTGGACCATAAGCCTAACACCTCTCAATCGGATAGAAGACTCGAGCTCAGCAGTGAGCCGAATATGGGTTGATAACGAAGTGTTACATTTTTACTGTTCTTATACTACGTTAAACGTAAATATGTTCGTATTGTCGTATGTTTTGACATTACTAATGTCGCGACTGTTAGCAGACACATAAGTTGAGCTGATATTAGATTAGAATAGATGAAGCAGATAATCATTCTTTATTTTGAAGATAAGTCATCGTCATCAAAAGACAGAAAGAAAGACTAGGTCGAGGTGCATTTTTCATATCAACAGGACTCGATGAGTTGATTCCTACCTACCCAATAACGCAACAAATGAAAGCGAAACCTGACGAAACGAAACGAAAATCAACAAAATGTATGGAAATTATAAATCGTCGAACCTGTGTAGCATTGTTCAGAACCATCCTACAACTTTTGTGCTATATTAACTATTGTTCCAAATGGCTAAGTCTACCAATTCCTTCCATTTTTTATGTTGGCTGGCACTGTCAAAATGAGGCCAAAATTAATGTAATTAGAATTTTGGTCGGTTCACTTTGTATGTAGAGCTGTATCTCCGACTATCTATATCTACGGTGTAAGCCCTAATATTAAATGCTAGGGCACAATAAGTGCAGGGCGCACGCAGACAGCCCTCCCTTTGACGCTTTGTTTGTCTTTGTGCTCGCACTTGCTCATAACCTGCGCCTCCCCCACCTCACCCTGCACTGTCAAGTATAAACGAGCTATGAAGTATTGCGCTTTTAAAGTAATGCGTATGCACCTGCTAATATAATTCAACTGCACTGCTCTCGTTCTAAAGTTCACACTGTTCTTAGTGCCAGAATCACACTTCAAACATTCAACATCGCGAAACGTGTGTTATAAGTTCCACATATGAGTTTACATTTTCTAAATCGATAGATCTCAATGTCTCATTACTGGAGACAAACATGTCCACACTTAGTATGTATTAGGTGGTGATTACAGCATAGATTCACCATGCGCGATTGGCGGTTTAGAGTTGCAATTTGAACTATGTTTGCTGTAACAAGTTTCTATAGAGTTTTATAAGCAACTAGCTAACGCCGCGTGGTTTTACCCGCGTAGTTCCCGTTCCCGTAAGAATACTGGGATAATATGTAGCCTGTAGCCTTCCTCAATAAATGGGCTATCTAACACTGAAAGAATTTTTCAAATCGGACCAGTAGTTCCAGAGTTTAGCGCGTTCAATCAAATAAATAAACAAACAAACTCTTCAGCTTTATAATATTAGTATAGATTAGTCCAAGTAGCTTCCTGGATTTGAGATTTATTTCCAGAAGACATTCTGGGAAGATTTTTTCCCAGATATTCTGGGTAAAAATTCTCAGCCCTGAATTGAGCAGTCGGTGATGTTACATCCCCTCGGAGAGCGTGTTTTTTTTTTTTTTTGAAAAGAGGAGGATGACAATCCACACTCCTTTCGGTTTCTACACGGCATCGTACCGGAACGCTAAATCGCTTGGCCAAAGTCAGCCAAGTGTCATTCTCTCCATGTTATGCCGACTGTCCCGCCAGTCCCACTCATCATCATGCACATCTGACCGTGATCGTTTTTAAAGTAAACATTACATACACCTAAATACCGTTAACCCACACATTGGAGTGTGGTGGGTCTAACTTCCACGTCCCCTACGAAGAGGAGGAGTGTGGTTCATCAATGGAGTTTTTAATAAATTGCATTGTCTTTATAGTAAAAGCCCAACTAACAATCAAATCGATTATTAAACATGTAAAGTAGAATTCTAAATACGTTCAAATCGACGTAACTAAAGCTAGGTCGTCTTAAACAAGCTGCAACACAACGCTGCGCGTATCTAGCTTCCGTAAGCGTCCAACGTCCGTAAGCGTCCAGCGTCCGTAAGCGTCCAACGTCCGGAATCATCTAGCGTCCAGCAAATGTAGACTTGCGTAACTTCGCAGCTGGCAGCTGTGAGAGCTGACACAAGTTTTAAAAGCACTACCCGGGACACGGCACTTGAATTTCGTCTAAATGGTGAAAGTGTGTTTAAAGAACTTTTCTTTCCGTAGGCTGGAGGCTTGCGGGTTGAGGCTTAAAGTATAGAATTTTGCTACTATATTTTACTATATTTTATTTTTAAAGTTTTAATAGACGGGCTTACACTTTATGTAGGTAGGTAAGCTACTTTAAAATATAAAAGCTTTTTATTGGAATAATTCGATGGTACTTCCGAATTAATGTTTTTTTTATTATTATTTACAAGTTATTACTTGACTACAATCTCACCTGATGGTGATGATGCAATCTAAGATGAAATCGGGCTAAGTTGTTAGGAAGAGGATGAAAATCAACTCCACTTTCGGCTTCTACACGACATCCTACCGGAACGCTAAATCTTTTGCCGGTAGAGTGGTACGAGTCCACAGCCAAAGCCTCCCATCAGCCAGACCTGGACCAATTAAGAAAATCTCAATCGAACCCAGGACCTCCAGAATCCAGGATCTGCGCCACGAAGGCCGTAAAATATTCTAAGGTATTAATTGTTTTTCTATTGCATTATTTACTTATTAGCAAGGATCATGGTATAATATTTTCTAAATTGGTTCATGTCTGGTCATCATGGCCTGATGATAATCTTCGGTCGTCGCTATAGTAAGCATCCTAAGAACAAAGTCGTACCGCCAAGCAATTTAGCTTTCCGGTAAAAACGGACAGAGGTATAGGTGGTGGAAAAACATCGTGAGGAAATCTGCATACCTGAGAATTTTCTTAATTCGCTACGCGTATCATCATCAACTCATATTCGGCTCACTGCTGAGCTCGAGTCTTCTCTCAGATTGAGAGGGGTAAAGCCAATAGTCCACCACGCTGGCCCAATGCGGATTGGCAGACTTCACACACGCAGAAAATTAAGATAATTCTCTGGTATGCAAGTTTCCTCACGATGTTTTCATTCACCGATTGAGACACGTGATATTTAATTTTTTAAGATGCACACAACTAAAAAGTTGGAGGTGCATGCCCCCGACCGGATTCGAACCCACACCCTCCGGAATCGGAGGCAGAGGTCATATCCTATGTGCTATCACGGCTACGCGTATGAAGTATACTAATCCGCATTTGGCCAGCATGGTAGACTATTAACCCTCTCTTATTCTGAGAGGAGATTCATGCTCAACAGTGAGTCGAGTATGGGTTGTTGATAACACTGCTAGAATTTGTATATATTTGCAAATAATAACATCATCACAAACTTGTACAAAGTAACATTTTTCTCCTCTTCACAATGGAAACAATGTAAACAGCATCACATTTGTTATTCATATTAGTTACAATCAACCTGTTTCGACGGCCTAGTTCAGTCTTTACAGAACGAGAGCCAGTCATAGTCAGACATTCCTCATTTTATTAAAGCTCCAAGTTTGGCAGCGTAAGCTCTTACAATAGGTACAAGTACTATTATTAATTCCAGTCAGTAAAATGACTAGTGCAACTGTCATGGAAATGTCATTTTACGGACTGGAATTAATAATCATAAGTAGTAAGTAAGTAAGATTAATCGTATGTATGTAGAGTTTGCCTTTTGGTATGCCTTCTATGCAGCAGTTTCTAAATATAAATCGCATTTTTTTTCATATTTTGTATGGAATATCTTAATGAATTATGTCTCCAATCATCAGACCCTTAGCTTTATGGCAACCCTTCGCAAGATACTTTTAAAGTTTACCGGTGTTTATCCAAGGGTTGCAGTCAAGCGAAGTGACTAAAGATGGAAGACATTATTTCTCATAATAAATACCAAGTAAAATATTTAAAAATCGCTTTATAGTTGGCCGGTGTAGAGTCTGGACTCTGGAAACTTGCTACCTTTCAAAGCTACCACAGTCTAACTCCATAATACGCTACCGCATTTAAAGTCTAACTCCACAATTGGCTACCGTGTATATAGCTTGGCAAGTTCGTTCGTAACACTCTCGATAATTAGTGCGGGCCGGAGGGCGTGTAGCTATGAATGAAAAACCCACATTTCACACCCGCGCAGTCTTTCCCCGTCGCTCGCATATCATGGGAGTGTCATCAACAAAATTGCCAAGCTATAGGTGCATAGATTGAAAAACTTTTAGCCTTCATAAAATGAGATCTGGCCATTACAGGCTCTAAGTCAAGATCACAATTCAAAAGGTCACAGACAGTTTGTCATCACTCCATCTCATCGCCGGGCCCCTTGACCGCGTCCCCGTTTCCCCCGGGAGCTGTTCTCATTTTAGGCATATCAAAAGCCTCGCCCCGACGTTAGAAAACAAACCTTATATCTAATCACCGAAAGTCTATATTTAATATCCCGCTGAATATTGCAAGCCTTCAAACCATGAAGAGCTTGCAACAAACGACAACTTGTATATAATTCTCGTTTAAAATGCACTTTTATTTCTATGTAAATAAAGTTGATATTGCTTTGCGTTTTTTTCATCTTTCACTAATATGTGAGTATTCAGAGGCTTTCTTTCACGTTTACAATCTGTTTTTCTAGTGAATTATGACTCCGAAAAGATGAGTTTCAAAGCTTTAGATCTAAGATAAGCTATCTTACAGTATGTTATGAACTTTGTTCTACCTTTGACGCTTTTAATGAAAATGGACATTTTTACAAGCTGAAAATTCGGGGTTTGTAAGTTCATTTAAATTTCACTCAAGCCGTTTAAATGATGAAGTTGTAGGATTTTCAGACAGTTCTTTCCCGTGGTTCTTCCAGAAACGGCTTTAATAAATACGCCACTTGGCACCGCCTTCAAAGTGATCAGAAGGTAGCACATACGATGCTATTTTTCGCCTTTTAGTTTATTTTTGTGTTCTTGAAGTCGGTTGAATGTTTTTTGTTAAAAAAAAGTGTGAACTAGTCTATTATTTATTAGGTGTGATATGAATAGCAGTTTATACCCTCATTTTAATTTTTTTGTAGTGCACATTCTATATTAGAATGGGAATGTTAAACTGCTCTAGTAGGTTCTTACCAAATTTAGCAGAGCAGGAAAAACAACACGAACAGAGAACGGAACTATTGACGTGTCATGGAATACCTTTTAAACTTGTCTTTCTCCTAAGAAAGTTTTAGTAAAAATTGTCACCCCGGAGAGAGAAAGGTGTTACACCCCGTGCTTTGGAGAGCACGTTAAACCGGTCATTAGGATTAAATACATCCGATAACTCGTGATGGCCCAGTGGATATGACCTCTGCCACTGATTCCTGAGGGTATGGGTTCTAATCCGGTCGGAGCATGCACCTTCAACTTTTCAGTTATTTTAAGAAAAATAATATCACGTGTCTCAAACGGGAAACATTGTGAGGAAACTTGCATACCAGAGAATTTTCTTAATTCTCTGCGTGTGTGAAGTTTGCCAATCCGCATTGGGCCAACGTGGTGGACTATTGGCCTAACCCCTCTCATTCTGAGAGGAGACTCGAGCTTAGCAGTGAGCCGAATATGGGTTAATACTGATGATGTCATCCAATATTGGCCGTTATTGCATTGGAGCAACATGGTCTATATTTTTCTCCCATAAAGACGGAGGCTTGGCCCTGTAGTAGGCCATTTAAATAGGCTTATAATAATGTGTGTTACAAGTCAAACCTATTTCCAAAGTCCTCATTAAACGAAGCCTGCACACAAGTGGCGCCCCACTGCGACCGCAGTCACTTCAGCGACAACTTGACCCGACTTGTCAAAGATTACATCTAGACCTCGCAACATGGCACCGATGATACAGATTTAGTAACAATACTCTTATTATCCCCCGACGCAAAAAATGGGTTTTTTTTTATTCTTCACAAGTTAGCCCTTGACTACAATCTCACCTGATGGTAAGTGATGATGCAGTCTAAGATGGAAGCGGGCTAACTTGTTAGGAGGAGGATGAAAATCTACACCCCTTTCGGTTTCTACACGGCATCGTACCGGAACGTTAAATCGCTTGTGTGTTATAAGTCTGACGTGTCTGTCTGTGTGTGCTATAACTCCCGAACGGATAAAGCGATTTCAATTTACATGTTTGGTGAAAATCGGTTGAGCAGTTTAAAAACTGTGAGGAGTGAAAGTGGGGAAGAATGACTGAGTGTCTATAAATCTCAAATGAAAGCGCACTTGATCGAGAGTGTTTTTCAAAATTTTCAATTGTATGTTAGATCGCTCAGTAAAAAAATAACATAAAAACAATGTTGAACAAAGTTATAATTCACAACTTGTGGGTGCCAGGTCCATCGTGGGGCAGAGAAAAAAAATCTCCGAGTGTCCTGGACTAGTAATCAACGGGTGTAGGGTTAAGGAATCTTTTATAGTACCGGCACTACACTTCTCAACTCGTGTCGTTAACCCAACCTGGCAAGATCCTACCAGATTAGCCATGGACACCAATATTTATATAATACTAAAGACGCATTTTCCCCTTCTACGTACTCCTGATAATACGTTCAATGTATACTAAATAAAACAGGATAATAGACAAGTGACCACTAACCTTCATGTGGTGCAGACGCCGCGAGACGGTGTCGCCGCGCGCCTCGCGTTCGCCGCCGCCCGCCGGGAAGGACCCCAGGTACTGAAACGATAAATAAACACTATCAATCTTTAATCTATGAGTACTCGTCGATTTTACAACTACAAATTAGCGCTTGATAACTTGCTCAACCAATAGCGGCGATGGGACGAAAGAGAGAGCGATTTGTAGACTTAGTGTCGCCGCACAAGGGCCACACGCAACCGCCACAAACGCCGCTACAAGAAGCAAGAAGGAGCCACAAAAATAGCTGATGCATGCGACAGCCAATTGTGGCCGGTGGTCGACACTTGTGGTCAGTAGTTTCTACTGTTTTCACTCATACATGTATCATAATCGCGCGAGTGGCGTGTTGCGGCGTTTAGTGGCCGGTGCGGGCCACAAGAAGTGAGCAGCGACGATTGTAGCGTGTGGCGGCCACCGGCGTCAACTAAGTATGTGCAGCGAGTCCATATAAAATGTATGAAAACTACAGGAAATACGCCGGTAGTGGCGTTTTGTCGTTGTGGCCGGTAGCCCGTGTGCGGGAGCCCTTATAGCTCGTGCGTTGTAGCAAGGTGCGATAATAGTGCGTATTATGAACGTCATACGGCAACTGTCACCCGCACCAAGCTACAGCGCACGAACCATAGTGTATAGCCGCGGTTTTATTAAAAGCGTAGGCTTGTTGAACATGTGTATAGATGTAAAAGGATGATTGTCGAGCGGGTGGATTGCTACACCACAGGGTTGTGTTAGGGGCACATTATACATCAATTAGCACAGCTGTGAGCTGCTGGGAGGGGGAGGGGGTGTAATTGATGCTGTAAAGTGCTGATTGCGGGTCGTTCGCGAGGGCTCTGAGAGCTGTTATTATCTTTTTATACTGCTACTGGCTTTTGTCCGCGGCTTCGTCCGAGTACGTCAGATAACATACTCGCACAATGCTTAGAATTATTTAATATAATTGACTGCTCTAGTGCATGCAACCACTCCCTTACTAGGTATTTCCTGCTTTTACATTATAAAATGTCAACAAGCTGAATTTGAAGAGGCGATGTACTTTGGGTTCCAATGTGCTGGAATGGCTGGACTAGAAAGCGCAGTGTTGGTCGACCCCCCACCAAGTGGATTGACGACATCAAGCGAGTCGCAGGGATTCGCTGGATGCAGGCTCAGGTGTTGTGATGTTTGGTAGTCCCTACAAAAGGCCTATGTCCTGCAGCGTCCATGGGCTGACATGATGATGATGACGTTTTTTTGGGTTTCGAACATCGAAAGGCAAATTGAAATCTTTATAGGATCATAGGACTTTGTTGTGTATCTGTCCAGTATTAAAGCCATAATCTCAGTTATATGAGGCTGTGGTAAAATCAAAACTTTTAAGTTAAATTAACAGCTGTTTGTGTCGCAAAATATGTAGGTCATATCAAATCATAAAAAAGAAAAGAATTTATGCTGGGAAAGGTCCAAGTTGTTTTCAGGGGTCAAATTTTGGTGGTCTTTTGGCCCGAGTGGTGGACCACAGAACAGAGATCGCTAAAAGCTAACGCTTTTAGCAATAGAAGTAGCATAGGGGCGTGGCCCGCTTACACCCGGGTGTGCGGAGCTTCGCAAGCCTATCCGCGCATGTACTAACAGTCTTGTTTCGTTGACTGACACGTTACGTCCTGCGGTTGTCAAATTCGGTAAATGAAAATATTTAAAAACGATTAGAAAAATGCTGTATTGTGCCGTTATGGAATACAAAAATGATAGCCGCCACCAACATGTATCAAATTATGGTGTTTCGTACCATCGTTAAGACGTATTTTATTATATTTTCATTAAAATATGAAAAAATAATTTTACTCAAAGTCACAAACTAAAATAAACTTTACGGGAATAGTACTAAAGTTTACTTTATTTTAATACAAATTCGATTTTCTCGAAGATTCTGTTGACACCAGTGGGCATACATTTGCTGCGTCAACAACAACAACAAAACTATCATAAATCAAAAATATACCAAAATGATTTTATTGCAATAATTCATCTATTCCTAATTATATGTATTAATTATTAATATTAATAATCCTTGATATTTTATATTTATATAATAATAAATAAATATACGATTATTTTATTGATTTCGAAGCCAAAGGTGTCAATTGAAAAGCAGCATATTTTATGCTTTTAATATCTCCTCTAGCATTCAGTGTATCACTGAAAACTGCAAAACATTTTAAAAATCTGATTCCAATGTATGTATTATATTATGCTTTATATAAAATAAGAGGAAAAATAGACCAAAAAATAGTAATTTTGATTTATGTTAGTTTTGAATTTAAGCAGCTGCCATATGTCATTTGGCTATTCATTTAGGGATGTCGATAATAATATATCGATATTTTATATCTACTACTATTATGATGACACGATAATGATGAAATTTTCGAATTCGGAGATGAAAAAAATGAATCGAGGCGACTAGGAAGCAAAATTTGTTTTATGCAAAACCACATTGTAATTTGTTCCAAACATTTTACGCAGTCAGACACGTAGAAACAGAAGATATTTAGTAGTCACGGCTGTGCCAACAAGATTTTTTTTTTCTAAAAGTCGTATTCGTGTCTTTTAGGATACAAATAAAGTGACGTACTAAAGTGTTAGGAACGTCAAGTCTGAGTATTTGTAATTGACCTGTTGACTACTAACGGGTTGGAAAATAATCTACTGATAACATTCATCATGAAACTCATTATAGTTAAATTGGAAATAATTGAGTTATTTTCTGCAAAAACCGACGAATTAAAAAAAAATATACTATAGTGTTTTTTTTATATTTAGGAACTATTTTTACTTTGCAGAAAAGAGTGAATCTTTTCGTTGAAATATTTAGGAATTAAGTTTACGAAATGCTTACAGCAGCTGATCACTTGTTTCTCAAAACTTAAACGAACGAATTTAGACATTGCAGTGACATTGTGGTATTTTTCTGATGATATCTAAAGTGACAGATATGCATTACAATACTTGCAGTTTGGTCTATTTTGTATTGGCAAATATTGTACAGTACATACTGAAAAAATTATAAAAAATCTTCTTCTGTAAATAAATATAGTTGGAAAAGAATAGTCTGAGAAAGATATGACGACACTGTACTATCTCGTGTTTTATTTTTTATTATTTGTTTTTATGTCACTTTCATTTGTTAGTCAAATTGTCCTGAGAAAGTCAAATATTGTTTAACATTGGTTTTTCCAAATGTATCACTCCGAAACTACTTAATAAAATCAAATGAAACTTAGCACAATTTAAGCAAATAGTACGAAGAAGGTTATAGATTCTTCATGTTGCGAATATAAAAATAGAAAGGGTGAAATAGGGTTATCCCCTATTTGTTAAGGTTTCGTGGAAAGTACTTAATATTTTAAGTACACAAGTTATGGGCTTGTGTTTGACCTTCTTTGTTGTGTAAACTCGAATCGTGCAAAGTTTCAGTTGAAATAATGTTTTTTCAGAGTGGTACATTAAAAAAATGCTTGTTTTTTAATTTATTATGTGTGTTTCTTCATATA
This sequence comes from Bicyclus anynana, assembly GCF_947172395.1. Taxonomy (NCBI): domain Eukaryota; kingdom Metazoa; phylum Arthropoda; class Insecta; order Lepidoptera; family Nymphalidae; genus Bicyclus; species Bicyclus anynana. The sequence goes on along the minus strand of NC_069094.1, from coordinate 15,740,519 downwards.
TTTTAAATTTTTGATTGACCTATGTTGTTCTTCTTAGTTTTATAAAATTCAATTTTTTTTTAAACAACAGACGTTCGTTTTATTTACGGCGAGTAACGAGACTATCGATGTTTAAGACTATCGTTATTTCACATCCCTAGACAATATTAATAAAACAAAGTTAGGATCATTTTGAATCTTATTATAAGGTAATAAAGCTTATAAATAGAGACAACTAGTGACGAGTAGCGGTACTATAAATTTCATTCATGAATTTTCATTCAAGAATTTTCATTTGTTCTGAGACAACAGTAATAAATAATTTTCAACTCTAAAATAAGGGTAACATATTTCTTTTTTCACTAAATATTAAACAGCCAATTAAGTGAAGAGTTTATCAGTGTGATAAGTATTATTACACTATAAATGTGTTTGTAAGGCCACGCCCCCGGGTACGCTGGTTTCAATACAAACAGTTGGCACTTTATAAATCTAGTTACTTCTTATATCTGTGTGGTGGACGGATACCCAGCGCTGTCATACAATGTTACAATGTGATGGCTGATGTTTAATTAATTCTCCGATCTGGGAAGCCCCAAGCTGCATACTGCATGCAACGAATGTAGGCCAAGAGCTTGTGTCTTTTAATATTACCTCAACTACTACAAAATATTATAGATATGAGTAAAGTAAGATACAACTTTATAAACTTACATATAGGTAATAAAATAATTTTAGAAAAAACATTCAACCGACAAAGAAACATAAAACATTATAATATCTTCTACCTGTTGATTTGTTTGAAAGTGGTGCTAAGCCGATGTTGTACAACAAACAACAAAAATGTCACACTGCGTGTCTGCCAGTCATGAGAATGTCTGTGATGGGAACCCATAAGATACCCCTACTATAAAGTGAACAACAGAATCAAAAACAGTTACAATTCACACGAAAAAATATCATTTTAAAAGGAAACAACAACTGCGAATTATTGATTCAAATTCTCAGCGACTGTCTGTTGGATGCAGCGCTAAGACCGCCGGCTCCTAGACTAGCGTCCTCTCGACCACACTCATATCGCACCGTGCAGCTCGGCCCCACATAGAAGCAGCCTGCGAGTACACTGTTGAACGCTACTAGCAACATACTGCAAGCCCTGTGAGTCGTGACAGCCCAGTGGATATGACTTCTGTCTTCGATTCGGAGGGCGTAGGTTTGGACCCGGGGCATTCACCTTCTAATATAAAGTTACATACATTTTAAGAAATTAAATATCAAGTGTCTCAAACGTTGAAGAAAAACAGTGAACCCTGCATACCTGAGAAAGTAATTAATGTCTCTACCTGAGTGAAGTCTGACAACCCATTGGGCAGCGTGGTGGACTATTAGCCTAACCCCTCTCATTCTGACTCGTGTTCAACAGTAAGCCGAATATGGGTTGTAAATGATGATACTGCAAGCCGAGCGCAGCTGAAAGAATAGTGCAATTGCCTTAACTACGACATACACAAATAGAATGTACTAGTAGGTTACTGGTACGTGTTTGTGTTCCAAAGTTTGAAATAATAATTTGTTCAAGACCGAAGACGGCAAGAGGAATTCTTTAAAAAATGGCAAAATGACCTGTAACGGCTAAATGTTTCAGATTTCACATCACTTGCACTGCCGCAGAGAACACAATGTAAAGACGTCACATTATTTTTGATGATTTGTAAGATAACTAACAAACATTACTTAGAATTACCGTTTTAAGATTGCACGGCATAAAAATATGGCGCTTTAACACAAGGTCAACGTGGGTAGATTTGAAATTGATTGGGGAAAAAATACGTGCAAGCAGAACGAGACAAAAATTTGGTATGCCTGAAAAAATAATTGAAAAGAGTGAATTTATTTTGAGAGACAGATCGTCAATGAATCAAACATTAAATGTCAGTTAAATGTTTATTTAACTACCCTCAAAATTAGCAAGTAAATAAATCCTGTAACATCACATGCAGTGTAACCCCAGCCTAAGTTTATTCAATTATGTTTGTTGTTTGCTCAGAGATATGGCCAACATTTTACTATATGGTTTAATTACCGTGTGGAGTGTGGGGCGCCCTCTGCACGAAGCTTATGACCCAGATAGCATTACATTCTCATACAGATGTTTCTACCAAAAAAAAAACTGTTAATTAACTTGCTGAGAGCTCTCAACAAACTGAAATAAAAACAGCGCATGATGATGAAGCACACTCAGCGTTTTAAATCTATGGTGGTCTCGCGTCATGCCATCTTTTATAGAAGATTAAAGAATTACGTCAGTTTTGATATTGATTTAGAAAACATGTACGACATGGCGATACAAGTAGGTACAAGGTTTATCTTCGTGGTTATGGTTAAAAAAATATCACATTATCGCGCTTTTGAGATATCACACCTATTAAATTAACTAAAGAAGCGAAAATTCAATACAATTTATTTTCCAAGTAAACTCACCAGTTTCCAAAATTTCAAAATATTTTATTGTAAAGTAGGCTCATTTCGTCATTTGCTTTAATAACTAATTTCTGAGCAAAACTTCTATTGGAAAAAAAAGGTTTTTTCATAAAATATTGCAATGTAATCTCGTACATTTTAGGTTTCAAGATGTTTATACCTACCCCATTGCTGTAGAAAATAGTGTTTAACGACTTATTCTCTTTTCACTGCAATGGCGAAAGAAATGTTGTTAAACACTTTTAGGTAACAAAATAAGAATTATGTGACTTCAAACTGAACCCTACAACGAGTTGTTTGAAATGAGTATTTCTTTCAGGCTATGGTTGTGGTAATCCTTCAAGAAGCTTATTATACGCGGAAACCTATAAATGGCGAGTTGTAGTGCAGTGGGAGGCGGGTGAGGGGGGGGTAGACGCCGGAAGACGTACTAGTTGACCGCAGGCGGGCTCACGTTACCGGTAATATGGCGTTGTGTATGGGTATTGAGTCTCTGCACAATGTTTTCATGTTTACAAATGATGTATGTACGTGACTGTACGGCCGGTGGTGAGCGGTCGGCAGCGCGACAAGCGGGGCGACAAGCGGGGCGACTAGCGGGGCGACAAGCGGGGCGACAAGCGAGGCAACAAGCGGGGCGACTAGCGGAGTGAGCGAGCGTTGCTGCACTTTGTTTGACACTGTTTTGTACAACAGTATAGCCTTCTGAATGTCGCGATCTTTGTGCATGCATTAATATATTGAGTTAGAATTCACTATACTACAATGTGTGCCGGTCAAGTGCGAATTGAATTAACGCACAAAGGGTTCCGTAACATTGCGAGACACGTTATCTTATTTTTTAATTCCGTTTTTAGTATTTGTTGTTATAGCGGCAATATAAATACATCATCTGTAAAAAAATACTATCTAACTATCACGGTTCATGAGATGGTTACAGACGGATGGACGGACACCGGAGTTTTAGAAGTAGTCCCGTGAATAAAGCCTTATTGCTGAACATTAGTCTGAACATTATTAAGACAGACTAGTTGCATTAAATTTTATCTATAGTTCCAATTTCATTAAAGTATTTTACAATGTTATGAAACTACAGTAACTGTCTTATTTTCATTTTGGTTAAAACAGCGCCACCTATTGAGTGGTTATAGTACTACACAGGATCGGGCTAGGCGCATATCGAAAACAACCCTCGGAGAAGAATCAAACTTCGTGGTTTTTGTACATTTTCATAGATGGCGCTTTTTCAACAGTGTTATTTTATACACAAAAAAAAATACAAGAACCAATAGCAAGATGGCGCTTCTTTTAAGTTATCTAGAAATTACTTTTTTTCGTTTCACTTTCACAGCGTTGCTAGTGCCAAAGATTACAGTGTATTATTGCTAGTGCTACCCATAGGTGCCACTCAATAGATATAATTTTATTGTTGACCTACAAACTTTTATACGAGTCTTGAATTTAAATGTTGGTAGTCGAAAGGAGCTCGAAGTTTGACAGTAAAATAACTGTTCTAAGTCGGTTACTGCCAAGAGCGCATACGAAGTACGAAAATTCATTTAAATTCAGTGGAATTCATGTAGACGAATAGGTCTGCATGTACCCACTTACGTAAGACGGAGTTATTTGTCTAAGAGTCTTCATTTTAATACCTTGACGAGCGAATTTAAATTTCGTCTACCCATACAAATCATAAGGGGCTAGAGTCACTTACAGAGCTCAATGCATACAGGATTGTACTTAATATATTGGCTCAAAGAAGCTGAAGTGGCAATGTGCGGGGGCACATAGTTCGAAGATCCGATGAACGTTAGTAGCTGATAATGATTATGATGGTAAGATGGTAGGTATCTCATGGCTAAAGAAATCGGTTTGTTTTACTGGTAGATGAGTTTCGGTACTTACAGTTAATAACAGTGATACCTATCTGAATTTGAAAAATACAGCTACTTTATGGAGCGAAAATTTTACTCGTTCAATCTTATTGTCCAAGAACCCGTAAACGTTAGACCTTCGTCATGTTATAAAAGCTGAAAGTTTGTCAGCTCATGCTCCTACCTTAAGTAACTACACTGGCCAATTATGGAGTTTGAACCGTGGTGGCTTTGGGAGCAGGTTTTAAGGATCCATACCCTTAACCGTATAAGTATTAAAGTGTAATTTTTTCATGTTTTCCTCGACATAATATGAGAAATTATATTCCAAGTCACCAGTCACTTAGCTTCGCGGCAACCCGAGTCACCCAAAGCCACCACGGTCCAAACACCATAGTTGGCTACGGTACTTGTTTATAGTAGGAGCATGAGCTGACAAACTATAACCTTTATGAAATGATGAAGGTCAGGCTGTCGCTGACTCTCTGTCTAGTAGGGTTGATTGGTTGTTCCTTTTACACGGAAAAACTACTGAATATATTTTGATACAACTTAACCGTAGCCAATGTGGGTAGGTACTTATATTTACTTGGTTCCGGATTTTATGTCAGCTATAAGTAGGTACTTACCTTATGCCTAAGTTTTTATGAGTACGTAAGTTGCTTGATTTAACTACGCGGTTTACTTATTACTAGTAAGGCCGTTCTCCCACGAGACTACCTTCAAGCGACTTGTGTTTGATACGCGTATGCTACGCATTACTTGTCAATTTAACTTTACAAAAGCTTGTTAACTCAACTTTACAAAACCTAAAATCATTCGTCAACGTTAGATTGAGATGTAACAATTTTTATTGAAAAACAGTCCCATTGTGTTGTGTTAAAAAATAGCCTAAAACAAAATGGTTTAACAATGCAACTAAAGGGTAACCAAAACATAAAAGCTCAAATCGAATTGTTTTCGCCAAATGTATGTTATGTACCGACGTTGTGTTCAAAATCACGTCGACACTAAATGTAACCACTTGTTTCAACAGCACTAGATTGGCGCTGGCCTATATGGCTGGTATAGACTTTAGGCTGTAGCTGGCTGTATGATGTGAGCTGGAGGGTTATTGGATGAGCAAAACGTTTACACGCGGCGGTGAGTGGCGCTCATTAAAAGCTTTCTCTTCAATCTAGAGACTTACAGAGTTTGCCATTTACGCAGCAAATTCGCTGCGATTTGGCAAAGACATGATGAGTAAAATCTGATTGCTATTTTGGAATTCAATAGCGGACGCCCGCGGCTTCGTCAGCGTCAAATTCAGTTTATCACAAATCTTGCGTGGCGTTTTTCACAAATCACAAAAGGCAAACATGATCAGTGGGGTGTACTTCATATATGCATACCATCATTCATCATCATCATTATCAACCCATATTCGGCTCACTGCTGAGCTCGAGTCTCCTCTCCGAATAAGAGGGGTTAGGCCAATTAGTCCACCACGCTGGCCCTATGCGGATTGGAAGACTTTACACACGCAGAGAATTATGAAAATTCTCTGGTATGCAGGTTTCCTCACGATGTTTTTCCTTCACCGTTTTGAGACACGTGATATTTAATTTCTTAAAATGCACACAACTGAAAAAGTTGGAGGTGCATGCCCCTGACCAGATTCGAACCCACACCCTAAGGGATCGGATGCAGAGCTCATATCCACTGGGCTATCACAGCTCGCATATATATGCATATACGCAATGCATACCCTGAAGATTCATTACGTACCAGTATTGAAGGAGGAATTTCCCATTTAGTACAATTTGTACATTTAGTGCATACCCTCGTTCAAACCCTGTGCACGCCATCATGTGATACATGATGAAGCTTTATGTACCTATAGTAAGTTTTATTCATTTATTACCATTATATAGATATTAATTCAGTTTCATATCCAGTGCCTCATTGGTCCAGTAGTTAGCCGACGTGGCTTCGGGTCCTGGGTTCGAATCCTAAGCTGGACTGTGAAATACTGCACGTTTCTTTCTTTCCAGAAATTTCCGCTGTAAATTATCAGTTTGAAGTTGGGATGTTGGTGATGTTGCACTCCCATGTCATGGAAAGCACGTAAAATCGTCAGTCCCGGATATTATCTATAAAGATAGACAGTAGACTTGATTCATCATTATCAACCCATATTCGGCTCACTGCTGAGCTCGAGTCTCCTCTCAGAATGAGAGGGGTTAGGCCAATAGTCCACCACGCTGGCCCAATGCGGATTGGCAGACTTCACACACGCAGAGAATTAAGAAAATTATCTGATGTGCAGGTTTTCTCACGATGTTTTCCTTCACCGTTTGACTTGATTAAATAATCAAAACATAACCAACAGCAGCGCAGAGCAGTGTGGTGGTTCTAAGCTGCATATCCCCTCTCCTATGAGAAGGGAGGCCTCGCTCTGTAGTGAGCTCTTAAAATAGACTTATAAAGATAAGGTATGACCGTCAAACAGGATCAAATGATTATACTTTGGAGAGTCAAAGCATTTAATAACCATCCGTGCTGGTAACGACTACAATAAAGTAAACTATAGTTGAAGCGAACTTTACAGTTGTTTGGAGCGTATTAAATTATTTTTATCGCAGTTCGAAATATTGATATTTCATTTCCTCAATTTCGCTCGAGCAATAAAATATTCAGTAAATAATGAAATAAACCGGCGCAGGTTATTTCGGTTCTGTTGCCAAAATGGCCGCCACAGTCATTGTTTCCGATTTCATGCCAAAAATAAGCCATCGAGCACATCCAAAAATAATATCGTCAATTCCCGATCCGATAGTAATCTCTTATTGCCTCCGCGCGTTCGGCCGAATTATGATATCGCACTTTGCCACTGATGTTGTGATGTCGTATGTATATTTCCTTTTCTCAATCAATTATAATATCTTTGAAATTATTTTACAGTTGTTTTTAAGTGAATTATTGGTTACTAGCGGACGCCCGCGATTTTGTTCGCGTGGAATTCAGTTTTTCACCAATCCCGCAGGGACCAAGGATTTTTCCGGGATGAAAGGACTATTTGTTAATCCAGAGTAAAATCTATTTCCATTCCAAATTTGAACCAAATCGCTTCAGTAGCCGCAGTGCAAAGGAGGAACAAACATACACATTTACACACACGCACACTTACACGCAAACTTTCGCGTTTATAATATTAGTGTAATAATATAGATAACACTACAGCAGTTAATAGTAGTATTCTTGTCAAATATCTGATCTTTCCTCGTAACTTTAATTTTAAGTTTTCAACTTTACTTATCACAATATTGCTTGTTGTCTAACAGTGGAATTCATAGACGTTGTAGGGGCACTCCCAGGGGGCCATTCACCTGCTGAGAGTCGAATTCTCATACGCATAGAGTTTAAATTTGACACTCAGCGAACGATACCCTGGGTGCCGCCCCACAACGTCTATAATTTCCACTATAAGTCTTGAACTGAGTCGCCTCTCAGAATGAGAGGGGTTAGGCCAATAGTGCACCACGCTGCCCCAATGCGGATTGGCAGACTTCACACACGCAGAGAATTATGAAAATTCTCTGGTATGCAGGTTTCCTCACAATGTTTTCCTTCACCATTTGAAAAACGTGATATTTAATCTCTTAAAATGCGCACAACTGAAAAGTTGGAGATGCATGCCCCGGACCGGAGTCGAACCCACACCGCAGAGGTCATATCCACTGGGCTATCACGGCTATCAATTGATAGTCTTACTGTCAAATATCTGATCTTTCCTCGTAACTTTAATTTAAGTATACGACTTTACTCATCACAATAACAACCCTGATGTTTCAAAATTGCTTGTTAACTAACAGTTCATCGACGTTGCAGGAGCACCCCCAGGGGACCATTTACCCGCTGAGTGTCGAATTCTCATAAGCATAGAGTTTAAATTCGACACTGAACGATCCCGTAGGGGCGCCCCCACAACGTCTATGAATTCCACTTTAAGTCTACTTGAAACAAATTAATTATGAATTTGATCGACTTTTATAGTCCCAGTGAAGTTTTTGTCTGAAGATAGCGTTAGGTACTACAAATTGAAATGTTCTAAATGTATACCTATAATAGACATATTGTTGTCTCGAATAAGAGTCATTCAACGTGTCCTTCAATCAATTGTGAATTTTCAAACAACGCTCATCAACACTGACTCGCGCCCTCTCCACTGTCTAAGAAAGGACTCTTGTACAAACTTTACTGACTTATGGGGTAATTTAATGAAATAGCATGAGACTAGTTATTAATATTAATTATCATTTATAGTAATATAGTACCTATTGGGTTCAACAACCTTCAACAAGTAACCTTCTTTATAAAAGGGATGTATGTAGAATACGGCAGGAGCGTAAGCTGACCAACTATCGGCATTCATAAAATTGCAGGCTCCAATATCATTTAGAATCGTTAATAAAAAAAAATTCTTTTAGATCCATACTAATATTATAAATGTGAAAGTTTGTGTGTGTCTATCTGTCTGTTTATTTGTTCTTCTTTCACGGTAAAACGGAACGACGAATTGATGTGATTTTTTGTGTGTGTCAGTAGAGATAGTTGAAAGGGTGGGGAGTGACTAAGGTTACTTTTTGTCTCTTTCTAACCCCCCAGTTCCTTGAAATGGGGGGTGGAAGTTTGTATGGAGCATTTCATTCTTCTCCAGCAATTTTCAATTAGAAGGCTAAAAAGTGGTATGCAGACTGTTTGTGACTAAAAAATCCGTGCATCATGCTTTTTTTGGTAGTCCGCCCCAACTCCTTAAAAGAGAGGGTGAAATTTTATATGGGACTTTTCGCAGTTTTCAAGGTAGGAAGGTAGGGTAGGGGTAGAGTAGGTGCAGAGTAGGTATAGGGAAGAAGTGCACTTAAGTCAAAGCAAAGCTTGACAAGGTCCGCTAGTTATTTTTTATTGGGGATAATAAACATATAAGGAGGGTAGCAAATAACAAAGTATGAAAATACGTTTATGAATTAATACGAAGAGTTCAATGTTAATTTGCGGGATTGCTGGCTTAAGTATTTATATAACGGAAGCAGAAGGGTTTCAGTTGATCTTTAGGTATTTGTGTCGTAAGAGTAAACACTGATCTACATTTGATGAGCAGCTTCTTATTGAAACGCTCGACGAGTGCGTCAAACTCCAATTAAACTTCAGATGAACAATCGAACTATCAGCCGCTCGCGAAACAGATCTTATCTTAATGACTGAAGTCACACAATAGACTGCGCGAATTATTCGTTATAGTATAGGAGCCGAAGAATGGATTTTTGGATTTACTCGAGCGCGGCAAATGAACACAAGGGAGGAACATTTAGGGTAACGAAAAAATAAACTACTCAACTAGCACGTCATAGTTAGTTAATAGCGAAAAGGTGTGTATTTTGAAAATCTAACGATTTGAACAGAACGTAAGGGAATAGGAGTCTGTTCTCGTACCACGAGCACAGAAATTGTTTTTTTGATAATATTTTCTGACGATTCCAGTTAACTGAGGTAATAATAATTGTCTTTAAAGTCTGTAGTTTTTCTCACCACCGCTTTCAGCAAAAAAATATACAAAAAATATTCACTCTTCCTGATTCATTTAATCTAACCGTATCTGTAACTGCAAAGGAGACCGACCATTTTGGGCCCAGCACGTTACATAATAAAATTACCAAAAAATCCTTTATTATATAATAAATCAAAATCACTAATAAAAATAATTGGGATTTATACATATTTTTGAAATGTGCGTATTTCGTGTATAAGTCGTAGGTACATTATATAATGTAGCTACTCGCCCATAAATTTGATTATGCAACTGTCAAACAAACTGAAATTAAACCAGTCTAAAACTAATATTATTATTCAACAGATGATACTAATTTGTAACGGATCATATATTAAATCTGGATTCCGTAATGAAAATAATCGGTCTTTTTAGTACCCTGGGCTCCCCTACTATAATGTAAATCCGCTGAGGTAGTGGATCCTAGAGACATCCTCGAAAGTTGTTTGATTAAAACTTATGCAGACGACTCTGGTAGCTTCGAGTTCCGGGATGAGTCTACTGGAAAAACGCTCGCTAATGAAATTATTGTGGACCGAGGCTTTCAGGTTTACAATTTTCATGAGAGTAACTGAGAACTTTAGTTTTTCTTTTTTAACCGACTTCCGAAAAGGAGGACATTCTATTATTTGTGTCCGTTAATATTTCCGTTAGTTTAAATATTCTTTTTCATTTTAAATGATAATTCTTGGATGGACCCATTATCATTATATCAGGATTTGATGATGTTATCCTCGAAAAATTGAGGGAACTCTTGGCACCACATTTCAACTGATGCTACTGAGAAGGTAGCAAATTCGATGTTATTTTTCGCTTTTTAGTTTAGACAAAAACGTACCCAGTTTTTGTGTTTTTTTTTTTATTTCTGTCGCAACGCAATCTCTGAATTAGCTCGCCAACCCGCATTGAAGTAACGTGGTGTGTGTAAGCTTCACATCTCTCTTAAAAGGAAAAAGGTCGGGTCCTGTTAGTAGGCCGTTAAAATATGCAGTTAAAGTATTATTTAGATAGCGGCAGTCGCCTGTATGGCGTTCATAATACGTATTACTATCGTGAATCGTGGCAAACTTTCAAGACTGAAACTAACTGTCACCCGTACTATGTTACATGAAACGAACTGTAATAATTATTATAGGACTCAAAAGTGATTACAAATATAAGAAAACTAATGTCGAACAACGGTTATGTTCACAACACTTGTCAGGACAACTTAATTAACAAATCAAACTGTAACCAAAATAAGACCCTAGAATGGCAGAGAATGACCTTGAGTGGAGTCACGCACTTGTGAACGATGTGTATAGGATTAAAGGATCCTTTGACTGATATCAAACACTCCCCTTTTCTACTCAAGTCACTCTCCCCGCCTATCCCAAGTAACCCATAAAGAATTACACAAGAAGAGATGTGGACGGCTCGAACGCCACGAGTACACTGAAGCCAACATGAGATCGAGCGACGTCATATCCGTCACAGACTACTATTTCCTACACTATTTATTAAAAACATGTAAATTTAAAAGCGGCCAACGCGGCGATAACATAATTTTATTCAATCAATAACATAATGTTATTCATTCAGGATACTCAGTATATCCAGTTAACATATTACATTGCACAGAATGTTCCCTCATACTGCATTCGTTTCATTTTCTATCAAACAGGTTGGTAGACGAAATTTCGGTGAGTCAGTTCTATTTGATTGTGAAAACAGCGGGTAGCGAACTTTTCGTCAACATGGCGGTATCTTAGCATGCAGGCGGCGAGTCCTGCAACTTTCCCCCTCCCCCCTTCCTCCCGGGGACGAGTAACTTTGTGACGTGGCTGCACGGGACTTGTGTGTTGTCTGTTTATTTGTCTACAACAATTGTGTACAAGCTGATTTGAGGCGACTGTCCTGTGAGTACAATAGCTATGCTAATCATCTGTGATATAGTTCTCTTGGGTTGAATTTTCATGTTTAAGTTACAGTTGATATATAGTTTTAAATTACAAATTGACGCAGGAACTTCAGAAGTCAAAGACTTTATACTATCGTGAGTATTATAGCTTGGTAAATTCGTTCATAACACTCCCGATGATCCGCGTGGGCCGGGAGGGGGGTAGCGATGCCCCGCTCGCACGACTTCTTACTCGCGCAGTCCTTCATTCAGCCACCCGCGCAGTCCGTTCCGCCCGTCGCCCGCATATCATGGGAGTGTCATCAACGGACTTGCCAAGGTATAGTCATAATTATTTATTATGAAACATGGATAAAACTCACGTGAGTATGCCCGACTAGTTTCAAAGGTTTCTATTGATATAGACGAACTATATCAAAAGAACGGCAGTGAAGTGAAAGCGCTTTGGAAATCTCTTATAGAAAGTGTTGTATCTGTCCTGATATACCTACAATGTTTTATGTGATGTAGCTATTGGTTTTAGTGCAAAGCGGCTTTGGAAACCTGTCATACAAACAGTGTTTGACTCCTGAAATTATTCAATTTTGAATTTTAATTAAGCAGCGTTTTAATGAAAATTCTTACCACTTTCAATTTGGTACAATTCTGTAGTTATTACATTTTGGTATCGTATATTAATATTATAATCACTTGAAAAGACATAGTTATTTTGAAATCACAGACAGAACCTTAATTTTTACTTATATGTATTGATGATTTTAGGTAACAGTTTTTAGGTGAGTATACCTATAGGTACATCATTATCCATCACTTTCATCATCATATCAGCGGTTGGACGTCCATTGCAGGACATAGGCCTTTTGTAGGGACTTCTAAACATCACGATCTTGACCCTGCATTCACGAATCCCTGCGACTCGCTTGATGACGTCAGTCCACCTAGTGGGGAGTCGGCCAACACTGCGCTTTCTAGTGCAGGGGTTGCCATTCCAGTACTTTGGGACCCCAACGTCCATTGGCTCTTCGATCTATGTGCCCCGCCCGTTGCCACTTCAGCTTCGCAACTCGTTGAGCTATGTCGGTGACTTTGGTTCTTCTACGGATCTCCTCATTTCTGATTCGATTACGCAGTGATACTCCTAACATAGCTCGTTCCATTGCCCGCTGTGTGATTCTAAGCCTTCTATAGATAGTACGAGTAGGTACAAATACCGTCCCGCCCGAAGTGTGGCGAAACCTTTACCTATACTATATACGAGTACATACTAAAGACATACTGTAGCGAATCCCTCGCTGTAATTACCTTCCCAGCTGGCGCGACACTCCCACCGATCACATCGCGCCATGATTAATGTTACACTTTCATAAATTACAATACAATCCCCGCTATGACAATCTGAGCGATTTTAAACTGCGGAATACTGTGCATTTTTAGTGTCTAAGCGCTGGACCGACAGCCTGTATAAGTCAGACATACCTCATTTTATGAAAGCTGAAAGTTTGTCAGCCTTTGCTCCTACCATAGGTAAGTACAGCCAATTATTACATGAGAAGTTAGTCCTTGATCTCAAATAAGACAGTGAAGTGACAATACAGTCTAAGATCTATACAGGCTTACTGGGAAGAGATAGGTACATGTTTATTGTTTGTTTTACCCATACCTCTGACGGTTATGGATTATCGTACCGGAACGCAAAATCGCTTGCCTACCTCTAGACCAAGCTTAAGCCAATTTATAAATTATAAAATCCTACACTGACCCGGGTTGGGAATCGGTACCTCTCTTTTGAGAACCACTATCAACTGCGCCAGAGAAGTCGTCAATATTTACAATACAATGGAGGATCTGGAGCCTTAAAACCTGCTATCTTCCAAAGCACCAAGTAAGTAACTTAGTTATGGTAGAATCATGGGTTGACACATTTTCTCTTTTCCTTAAATGAGGTATGTGAGGCTGACGCAGGCGCTCGATCTACGCGGTCGCTCTGTGGAAATAGTTTTCAAATGAGGCGACATTTTCAAAGTGAGATCAAAGGGATGATTTATACTGGGAGTACCGGCGGGCGCGGTCAATTTAACTTCTATGACGTTTTCATACTTTTTCAAATGTATGAAAATTAAATTTCAAATGTTATGACCATAAAGTTATACATAGTGTTATAAGCTGATAAAGGTTGTAGGGGGTAATATCTGGATTTACTGAACCGAGTTAGAAAAACTTTGTACCATTACCATGGTTAATTGTCAAACCACGGGGCGTCTGCTAGTACTAAAAACTGCAGAAATATGACGTCACAAGAAACATAAAATTATTAATATAGATAATAAGATATCATCATCATCATCATCATCATCATCATCATCATCATCATCATCATTATCAACTCATATTCGGCTCACTGCTGAGCTCGAGTCTCCTCTCAGAATGAGAGGGGTTAGGCCAATAGTTCACCACGCAGGCAGACTTCACACACACACAGAAAATTAAGAAAATTCTCTGGTATGCAGGTTTCCTCACGATGTTTTACTTCACCGTTTGAGATACGTGATATTTAATTTTTTAAAATGCACAAAACTGAAAAGTTGGAGGTGCAGCCCCGGACCGGATTCGAACCCACACCCTCCGAAATTGGAGTCAGAGGTCATATCCACTGGGCTATCACGGCACAAACAGAATCTACGCGAGTGAAACCACGGGGCGTCTGCTAGTACTAAATACGTCACAAGAAACATAAAATTATTAATAAAGATAATAAGATATAGATGTAGATATATAATCTAACAATTGGCATAAAGTACAATAATGCCATGATTAGCAACGACAATGCGACACAGCGACGGGGAAAGTGAGGAAAACTCCCCGCTCATCGCTCGCCGTCCGCCCGCCCATTCATCCTGCTTACACCACTGATATAGATGCTGCGAAGATACACGTATCATGCGAAGATACGATACCATAGTTTGGTTAGTTAAGTTTTGTATGCGCGTATAAGGTTGCGTGGGGAACTCAAAGTGTGAAAGAGTAGGTTGAATTTTTTTAAATGAATTTTTAATAGTTTTTTGTATTACATTTTGTATTTTAAAGCCATTATTAAGAATTAAAAAAGGGTAACGAATGGCGACCCCGCAATAGTAAGCGCAGTGTTGGTCGACCCCCCACCAGGTAGACTTACGACATCAAGCGAGTCGCTGGGATTCGCTGGATGCAGGTGGCTCAGTATCGTGATGTTTGGAAATCCCTACAAAAGGCCTATGTCCTGCAGTGGACGTCCATCGGCTGATATGATGATGATGAACGAATAATAATAAAATAAAAGATAATTTTGCCGTTGCAAATTCCAGTATTTACCACAAACCTAATAAAGGTCAAACAATAATAAATAATGAGAATAAACAACCGTGGTTGAGGAGGTCAAGACCCACCAAGAGTTGTAGCGCCTAAGGAAGAAGAAAGGTAAGGGTAAATAAATGATAGAGAAGAAAATATCTTTATTAACTAGTTAATAAAGTTAGAACTAATACTCCTTGAGAGTGCAGTTTTACATTAAGGATTTTTTAGGCAACTATAAAATAAGCTGCACTGATCCAAGCTTTTACAATAAGAACAATATCTAACAGCTAAAATATTAGTTAAAGACGGAGCAATCCTATTGCCAGATATAGAACACACATAAAACATATCTTTGGTAGCATGTATCAATGTGCTTAAGGCATTTTCGTAATACTTTTGTCTTTATAATAGAATGTAACCTTGTAGCTGTAATTGCTTTTAGAGGTCTTTGTAACAACGCTCGTCTAGCGAACGAGACTATGCATATTCGTCTTGAAGCTCATAGATCAGAGTAGCGGAATAGAACACTACTATGCCACTACTGGACAAATACTTATAGAGGGAACTATCCATCCATCCAACTTTTTATTTTATTCTTTACGCGTTAACCCTTGACTACACCTGACGCTAAGTGATAATGTCTAAGATGATAAGAAATCTAAGATGTAGTAGGATGAAAATCCACACCCCTTTCGGTTCTACACGACATCGTACCGTGACCTTGTACATATGTTTGCCGTGACACTAAATCGCTTAGCGGTATGCATTTGCCGGTAGGGTGGTAACTAGCTACAGCCAAAGTATCCCATCAGCCAGACCTGGCTCAATTGGACAAATGGCTGGACCAATTGGACAAACCTCAATCAGCCCAGCCGGGGATCAAATCCAAGACCTCCGTCTTGTAAATCCACCGCGCATACCACTGTGCCATGAAGAGTGAAGGTGTTCGTCGATGCAAAGCAAAATGGTTACAATATCTCTTGCAAAAATTAAGCCGCGATAGCTTAACGGTGAAGGGAATTTAACACCGAAGGGTTATGGGTTCGAACCCCTACTGACAGCCTTTCTACTGGAGGGGAACTGAAATATTAGCGACATTTAAACGCCAAGGCAAGTTTTCTTTTAAAATAAAAAAAAACCTACAGGAATAAATTGACAGAAATATAAATGACTTTTTAGCAAATACCTACATATTTAGTATTTCTATACATGCTTACAGTTTTTAACATAGACATTGAGTTAGGAAATATGTATGTGTGTACATATTTACTTACGCACTGATATATGAGTATATCTATGTAAATATACTACATCGTCATCCACCATCATCACATCTGCCGATAGACGTCCACTGCAGGACATAGGCCTTTTGTAGAGACTTTCAAACATCACGATCCTGAGCCGCCTGCATCCAGCAAATCCCTGCAACTCGCTAGATGACGTCAGTCCACCTGGTGGGGGGTCGACCAAAACTGCGCTTTCTAGTGCGGGGTCGCCATTCCAGCACCTTGGAACCCCAACGTCTATCTATTATGTAGATATACTACATAGATATATGTACTCATATTATATGAACTATGTAGACATGCTCATATGATGCTCATTTAAATATATCTATGTATATATACCTACTCATATCGTGCTCCAGAATATGATTATATAATTGTTGAGTTCACCGCAGTTTACATCGTATCTAATTAATTTAATACACAGCCATGTTACACTGTTACATTTATATTCAAATAATATTCATATATACGAAACATTATTATAATTATAATGAAAATATATTAAGTATAAGTACAATAACTTTATTAACTTAATTTGTCAGTGTTTTTTTCAGTAACTTCGTCAAATGTTGTTATTTCCTTAAGTTACGATTAATTTCGTTACGTCATCAACCCATATTCGGCTCACTGCTGAGCTCGAGTCTCCTCTCAGAATGAGAGGGGTAAGGCCATTAGTCCATCACGCGGCCCAATGCGGATTGGCAGACTTCACACACGCAGAGAATTAAGATATTTCTCTGGTATGCAGGTTTCCTCACGATGTTTTCCTTCACCAATTGAGACACGTGATATTTAATTTCTTAAAATGCACACAACTGAAAAGTTGGAGCATGCCCCGGACCGGATTCGAACCCACACACTCCGGAGTCGGAGGCAGAGGTAATATCCACTGGGCTATCACGCTAATTTCGTTATTATGTTTTTAATAAATTGAATAAAAATATTAATTTCTATTTAATTTATTGTAAAACATTGTTATTACAATGTAGCTATACATTGTAATTGCTGGAATTCAGGAAAAAATATTTAGATTTGTTTTTTAATTTAAAAACTTAATAATTTAAGTCCTGAGTTACCCAAGGCCAGCCTCCTTCTATATGTTTAAAAGTCTGTAACCCAATGAAACTATTTCCGATCCATCAAGCTCCATGTCGGATCAAACAAAGCAACAAAACAAACGGCACCACATTACGGCAAAGAGCTTCATTGTCGAGCGCAGCGATTCAGACACTTATCAGTTTTAATTACCGATCCCATTGTACGCGACGCTCTTCCCAACAGCTGATGTATACCGTTCATTTGTTCATACGATTTGGACAATACTTGCGAGCGCTCAGAACTCTGAAAGCTATTCTGCGTATCATAAAGAGTTGCCTTTGAGATGTGGTGTTGGAGACGGATGCTTCGTATACCGTGGCCCGCCAGAAGAACAAACATCTCGATACTGAAACAGCTTCGCATTTCCACTAGACTTACAACTGTATGTTATCAGAGGATCTTGAGTTACTTTGGCCATATAGCCCGTCGCCTTCCCGATAACCTGGATAAAGTAATAGTGGTGGGCAAGGTGGAAGGGAAACGACCACGCGGCCGATCACCTACCCGCTGGTCTGACCAGGTTCAGTCACTCACTGGACTTCCTGTAACAACAGCCATTAGAAAAGCTGAGGACCGGAATGTGTGGAGGGGAATCGTTAACAACGCATCGAAGGGACTGCAGTGCGGACATGACCTTCAGCAATGAAGAATGCGACCAAGAAGAAGAAGAAAAATATATTAAGAATGATGACAATTTTTTAAATTGTATATAAATTAGGAGTATGCTAATCGTAAAGCAATTTTGTAAAAGTAACAGGGTATCTGCGATCACTACTTTCGGAGCTACAGGGATTTAACTGGTCATATTTGCGGTGGTGCCGCGGATCCCTGAAAAACGCCCCATACGAAATGGCACGAATAAATGACGTCGTAGATCATAATGAACGTTAGATTTGTACGTGTGTTAAACAAAATTATAAATATCTTTGGTATTTGTGCGTTTATGTATAGTTAAAATATTGGAAAATGCCAAAAGATTTTTAATAGATTTTTAAATTTTATAATCTTATTAATTTTGCAAACATACTTTTTAACCGACTTTAGAAAAATGAGTAGGTTATCAATTCGGCGAAATCTTTTTTTTTACATTTAAATTAGTTAATATTCCTTATTTCGGCATTCGGGTAATCCTTATTTACCCGAATGTCTCATAAAAATCAATATATTGAAACCTAGTCATCATCCCCATTGTCTTTGGGATCTGTATACCAGACACTTTAATAGCAAGAGCCATACAGAAATACATTTCCTTCTATTTATGTGCCTTGTGACAGACTCTTCAATACAATATTCCGGTTTACTTGCTTATATGCCTTTGTCGAAGGACATAAAGCAAAGTAAACAATTTTAAGGAGTTTGAAATTTGCCAGTGAAACATAGCTGACCACCAGATCTTGTGACAATGCAACATAGATCAGCAACTATATAATAAATTATTATAATAAAATGTAATTCTCCTAAAAAAAGTCCCAAAAAGCTTGTTTATTTTGACTTACATTCAGAAATCCACGGCCTTACTTATAAACTTTAATTAGGATTAAGTAAAAGATTGCTTCAGGACAAATGAAACTTAAGGGAAATGGGGACTTACGATTAGCCATTATACGGCAGCATAATTCGTTGTTTAAATTTAATCAGCGTTTGCAAGCCAGTTTGTAGCGTTGTTTATAAAGAACAAGACGTCGTTTTGAAACGATTAGATCTCACCAAGATACGATATCTGGCAATTGTTTAACAACCATCATCATCATCATCATTAACAGCCGATGGACGTCCACTGCTGGACATAGGCGTCTTGCATGGACTTCCACTTAACACCGTATTAAGCTGCAAGCAACCAGCAGCTCCCTGCAACCCGCTTGATGTCGTCGGTCACCTAGTGAGGGGTCGACCAACACTGATTAACAATAACGATGATATATTTACAATTTTTTTATTTACCTGTCCTGTTATTGTCGGTTAAGGCTTATTATGTTTTCTGTGGTTAAGGTTACAGTTGCAAATATAATATAATAAAGAAATTATTGACAATATTGAGGAGACGGTACTCTCGCAATTTTCGACAAAAACTGTGATGGCTTTAATTTAACCGGCCCAATTAGTATGAGTTAAATCTAACTAAAGTTTGGATCACGTCCTCTCAACTAAGGATTTATTGAGTTCTGGTGACAAAACATTAAATTTATAGAAATAATTTGTTGCTGCAGCCAGGATTGTCTCCTCATTCCTCAACGAAACATATTGCGTCCCACAAAAAATAGACAACGACGCGACGTGTATGTCGACGCAACCAATCGTTCGTAAAAGAGCGTGACCCACAAACGACGAGTCATTTCCTCGTTTATCTATTGTAATTCCCCAGCGCGTTTGTCGCTGCACGTACACAGCCGGCGCCGCGTCAGTCGCGCGCACCTGTCGCGGATGTTGATAATCTCAAATGTTCCCAATTTTTCGCACTCCTCTTAAGCCAATATGTGCGCGTCGTAAATCGCGGGACGTGACTCCGTGTACTCGCTATGACTGTTCCCCTAGTACGAGGTTTAAGTTGTTGTGACGTTGGTATTCAATTTAAACTGAAGGATAGGTGTGTACCTATTTTAAACATAAAAACACTAGAGTTCTATGAGTTTGTTCTTGTTTTAGAAAGAACTAGGTTATTTTTTCACGACCCGAGAAGCTGTACAAGGTTTACTGATCCTCTATTTTAAGCTGTTAAGTACTTATATTTATATTTTTAATTAGGTACTTAGTGTATAAAAAAAATCTTTTGGCATTGCATTTTGGCATTCATATTTAAATCACAGACATTTTATTTTTATTTATATGTATAGATAATAATTTATATGTATAGATATTTCAATTTTATTTATATGTATAGATCATACAACCTCGGCAAAAACATGAGAGACAGCAACGTGAAACATAACTCGTACTACGGGCGATGTGATCACGGTTCGATTTTTATACATCACGTCTTTTTATATGTTCCAAGATTTAGGATAAAAATTTTAGGATAACATTTCGAAATGTTGTTGTGGGAATATTTGTGAAACACAAAGTTTAATAAATTCAACTTTTGCAGAACAGATGTATCGATACAAATCAATCATCAATTTTAGATATGTATGGTTTTAATAAGTCTAGAAATACATATTCGTGCATCTTAATATATAAATGCGAAAGGTCATTCATCACTAAATCACGAAACCGCTTGGTGTACACAGCTAAAATTTGGCACGGAGGTAGTTTATAGTTAGGTATCCACTAAGAACGGATTTTGCGATAGGGCTGGAATAAAGGGGTCTAAGTCCGCTACTAGAAATATATTCGGCTCAAAATTGAAATGAATTATAAGTTAGCGGAGACTCTTTAGCGTTTTATACGTTCTGTGTGTTATGTTATGAAACAATTACTTTCTGCTCCAATAATACGAAGGTAGAACGGTAAAATTGTAGGTCAAATCCGATGAACGCGGATACGCCATTAAAGTACGAAAAAATCAGTTACACCCATGTCGAGTGCGATACGACACTAATGCACTTTGACAACTGCAATCTGAGGTAGTAGATAATAATTAGTTATTTATCTTTTACCATAGCAAGCAGATTTTGGTTCGCGATTTATCGTAATCAGGTTTTTTCGTAATTTCAGTATTAGTTTAATAATTTTGTGACATAAGAACTATCTTAATATATATATCGTCACTCAACATCAGATGAATTTTCAGTCAAGCTCTCAGAATGAGAATTCAAAAATGAATAATTAAAAAATAATACAAATATATGTCAAAAAATACATACGTCCTCGCCTGTAATTACAGTGGTGGTTGACATTTAATTTATATCCGCGCTTAATTTACCGCCCACCGGACATCCGGCATGAAAATACGCTTTTCATTGTATGGAACTTCACGTCAAGCGGCGAGGAGCTTAATTACAAACAAAAGCCTGCAATAGCCGGACCCACCTCATTGTAGAAGGCTTAAAGTAAGTCAACCAATGCTCCTATCCCAGACTAGTAGTCTTAGACCCTTGAAACCTTCTACCTTTCAAATGCACCTCTACTCTATAATTGGCTACTGAAATTAGCCCAGCTGTGCACAGGTATTTGCTTCATACTTCCTAGTGTGCACAAAATTTTAACTAGAGTAAGCAGAGGCTCTGAGTACTGTGTATTTTATTGTATTTATTATATTGTATGTTCTTTGTGGTGAACGATGTACGTTGTACAAAAAAATGTATTTTCTTTTTTTCGATTGTACAGAATAGAAAATTTCTCCTACTAGATTCGTATCCTAGACTGTCTTTCTATCTGTCTGTCTGTCAATCAGACTGTTAGTCTGTATGTCTGTCTCTTATAGTTTTTTACAGCTAAACCACTGGGCAGAATTGGAGTAAATTGTCTATAGAGATAAAGTGGAACTTGGAGAAAGGGCATAGGCTACTTTATCCCGGAAAAATCCACGGTTCCCACGAGGTTTATAGAAACAGACTTCTCGCGAACGGTATTGCGGGCGTTTGCTAGTCACACTATCACACTAATATTATAAAGGTGAAAGTTTGTGTGTAAGTGTGAAAGAGTGTAAGTGTGTAAGTATGTTTGTTCCTCTTTTACGCTGCGGCTACTAAAGCGATTTGGGTGAAATTTGGAATGGAAATAGATTTTACTTTGGATTAACACATAGGCTACTTTTCATCCCGGATAAATCCATGGTTCCCGCGGGATTTGTGAAGAACTGAATTCCACGCGGACGAAGTCGCGGGCGTCCGCTAGTATTTATAAATCGAAAACACAACCTATAAAAAATGTATTTTTCGCCCAAACTAGGACCCCAACCGAGGACCCAATCAGCCGATGAGCTAACTATTACGTCATCGAGATACGTTACACAATATTACATGCACATGTACAATGTACATACTCGTACATCTCATGCATGAGTTATGACCCCGTTATAACAATATTATTATCGGCGAATGTATCGAATCGGGAAATGAAATTATTATCAATCGACATGAAGATACATTACAGGAGAACCGTTATGAATTATATTTTTCTCATACTCTTTTACCAAATTATTGCACATTTTTACCTGACTGACAATATTGTATGTAAATAATATTGTGTATTATTTTATTATATTTCTACGTAAAGGTTCCCCTTTTTCTTTATTTTTTCGCCCCTTGGTAAAAAAAAAGAAAAATAAGACGTCAGAAAAGAAGATGGAGGATGGTCTTCTCACAAACGAGTGGCATGGTTTGGATGTGTACAGCCCGAAACAGGGAATTATGGAAAGATTTGGGGGAGGCCTTCTCCGTACAGGCAACTTGTTCTTAGTGTAATTATTTCTTTTTAACTAACGTTAGATTGTAAGTTAAAATTGCAAAATATTACTAGAATAAAGTCTTTTTATTTTATTACGCAAAGGTTCGAAAGTAAGACATTGTAATTCCTGTGATTTATTCTTATAAAAAATATTTTGTCCAAATTCCTCAGGAGACAAATATATTTCCACAAACAATGTATTTTATTAGAGAGATAAATCTTACCAGCCGTAATCTTAAATGATAAATCAATTATAAAATATTTGAACCACCTGACAAAACTCTCAATATAATACTTTATAATCTAAACATATATATGAAATTAAAGTGTTTATCTGTGATTTCAAAAATAACTGTTTTTTCAAGAGTTTATAACAATTTACACGATAACAAAACATAATCAAGATTTTTGTCCGTCTGTCTTTCTGTTTGTCCGGGCTAATCTCTGCAACGGCTCAACCGATTTCAATGGGAATTTCACTGGAAGATAGAGGGGACTTTGAAGCGACATAAAGGTTGTTTTTTTATCACAAAAAAATCTTGATTCTCGGTGGGGTGGGGTCCGCTAGTTTAAATAAATCTGAAGCGAAGTCGTCGACTCCTGTCATCACCATCAACATCTGATAGTGATTGACCCAAATTCCGCCAACCCGCATTGAGACAACGTGTTGGGTCTAAGCTCTATATCCCCACTGTAATGAATGAATGATAAAGCTTTTAACTGACTTCTAAGTGGAGATCCTATGTCAAACTATATTATATTATATAGCCTCAATAGCTCAACGGTAAAAGCGATCGGACTCATCACCAAGGGGTGGTGGTTCGATCACCGCCCCCGTTGGTCTGTTGTCGTACCCACAACAATGGGGAATGGAAATATTGGTCATATTTAAAAGATATGGCAAATATTCTTCCAAAAAAAACATGTATGGACACCAATATCTCCCTCATTTTAGACCGATTTTTTTTAATTGGAAATAAGTAGTAGTCTAAGTACCTTGGCGTGGCGGAGGGCCAGCATGGCGGCCTGCGCCGGCGCATCCCCGAGCACTGGCACTGCACGATAGCACTACACACAGACACGAGTGTCCCGACACGACTATGCCTACCGATTACTGCTCTTTGGACTGCAATGTCCTCGCGGTGTTGCCAGGACATAATCGACTTTGTCCCAATTATGGCTTTCTTATTTTCTGACATATTCGGTTCGGCTTTATTAAATACTAGCCTACGCCCCGAAGTTTCAACTGTGAGGTTCCCGTTCTCATAAAATACAGCGATAAATAACACTCAGAAATAACGCGGCATTCAAGACGTAAAATAATTTTCGATTTCATCAAAATACCACAAACTTTGCTTGATGGGGGAAAATTGCCCCATCATTAATGTCGATAGAGATAGCAGATAGGCAGAATTCGGGATTAACATTACTCCGCTAAAACCTCCTCCCAAGGAGGTGCTTTAAACGAGCGTGGTGGATCTACACTCCAAATCCCTCGCTCCTGTAAGAAAGAAGACGTCGTGACATTAAAATAGGCTGACAATAATAAAAAAAAATGTTATTGATCGGAAAATTTTCTAAAAACAAACCATACTTACAAAACACCCCGTTACTCGAACGTTAACATATATTTTTTTAATGCGAACTCCTTGTCAGAGTTCCACTAATTAAATTTCTGTCCATTCCGCCGTCCGCCATTGTAATGAGGCCATTAACGCAACAATTGTTTTTAGAACGGCGCAGGGAGGAGGAGGGGGGAAGCTTATGTCTGTCGTGAAAGCTCTCAAAGCGGTCCCACGTCTGTTTGTATGTAGTTTAATCGAGTTAATTAACCAGCTTCATTTCTGAGTAACTTAAATATTGCAGTGTTGGTGGATTAAACACGAATGGTACGTTGATTTCAAAATGGAGAGTTTATTAGAAACTTGTTCGTTGTATTAGGATATTTGTTATACTTATAGACACTGGGCACTATTAACGCTTTTACCGATATTACTAGCACGCGACTTCGTCTTTGTGGAAACCATTTGTTACCTTATTATAGTTGAGTGAGTCAACCTACAGATAAACATTTAATGTCGCAAACTTTTTTAAAACTTTTAAAAAGGAAATATTCCGTCATTCATACATTTTTACGTACCTAACTTCAATCGTTTAGCGCACGCAACGGAAGTTCTGAAAAGGTATATTTTTTTTAGTTTTTGCTACATTATTCATTGAAGCTTTGCTCGTATTGATCATAGTGAATTTATAATAAATAGCCTATATCGATATTCGGCTATTCAACACAAAAAATATGTATAAATTCGAACCAGTTGCGAATGTTAGCGTGTTCAACTAAACTCTTCAGATTTATAATTTTAGTATAGGACTACAGATCAGTCGAAGGAGGTCAGTAAAGGTGGAAGAGTGGTGCAAGTGGCAACCCCGGGCCGCGGATGGTTTTTGCAAGTCGCAGAACTGGTCCGCGCGACCGGTCGGACGAGCCGCCCGAATTGTGCCGGCGCGCGCCATTGCCAGCTGCATGACACAGACGGGACATACCCGCAGCAGAAAAAGACAATTGGCAACATAATTATCATCAGTCTGTATCAATCCATCGCATAACACAGGCCTTTCCGAGAGCGCGCCACCACACACTATCCTCCACCTTCTTCATTCAGCCTATTCCCACTGCCTTATTTAATGTAAACAAGTAAATTGACGGTAAATGACTCCTTACACTACAACTGACTAGAGAAAAAGTTATTTCGTAATTAACAGTGAATGATCTAGCTACCAAAGGCTCTCGGTAGATAGCGTCAAATAGGTAGTATCTAAATAAATTATTGTAGACTTCAAGCAAATAGGACCTAACGAAAAATGTAAAAAGAAAATGTATTCCACACGGACGAAGTCGCGGGCGACATATAAAACAGAAGTATTTTAAAACCGCGACTTTACTATTTAATAAAGTTGTAATTTTGGAGGTTAATTGAATAAAGAAAAAAGTTAATAACCGACCGAGCGAATTTATAAAAAGTAGTATCTAATGTAGAATAAATATCCTACGTAAATGTTATATGGAATACTCAGAGGGCGTAAAGATAAAACTAGTTAATACATCTGGATTTTCTACAAAATATAAAGTGCTTATTTGGTATTCAGAGTGCGTCAGGAGGCGCGTGTTTAACGGCGCAAGAAAATATTACGAAGGAACCGCAAATTATATTCGTTTTAGATATCGTTACACGCTGTTAGCTACGAGTATGTAGGTATGTACATAGCTGGCAATTTATGAAGATGACAGTGATAGTGCCCGATTTAAGAGTTTCCGTCACATTATCTGAGTGCTTAGTGGGAGTTTGATACTGTTACCGTCACGTAACGTAAACGCGAGTTTCTAAGGAATTGAAATAGCGCCATCTAGTGGCACTACTGCACAACTGTTTCAATTCCATATAAATTTGCGTAAACGTCAACGTGATAGTAATAGTATGAAAATATTGAAAACTCCCACTAGGCACACTGCTTTATACGCAGTTATTACGTCATTATAAAGTATATTATAAATTAGAATTCTTAATTTTATTATGTCTTGCGCAAAATTAGTACTTTAAGTAATTGCTGTACTGTTTTCTTGAAAATATTATGCAAATACTGCGGCTAGTTACTTCGACTGGTGACAGATGGGCTCAGTTTTCGCAAAGAATCAATCAGCATGTCTAGCGGAAATGCAGCCTATATTCTTGCCAGCATTCCACGTGGGCATGATTTGTATAGTTATTAGGATAAGTTAGCTTAAGTTCCTTATTGTATTCTTATGCTAATGATCATTCTCTTATAGTTATAATTGTTGAATAATAAAAACTAAATAATTTCAAATTAAAAATAGTTTAGAATAGTTTATTTGAAAAACTCAGTACATAAATTACAATGACGTCCTGACCCTTAAACTAGGTAAGCCCGTGTCTTGAAGGGCCAGTGGCTTCCCAAGACTGGAGAAGTTTATTGTGTCCAAAATGTGACTGGCGTAAGACAACTTTGTAGTTAATCCGATTGCACGACTCAAAATATGCACTGCTGTTGTAAGGGTATCGATCAAAAGGCTTCGACTTCCTTTACGGAGACAAAGTAGGCTGTTTCTAATTGTCCGAAGTTACTACAATAGCCGCTCTACGTCACGCATTGTCTTCGGCGCGGCTGCAGCGCTGTTGCACCTTCACAATTAATTCGGGCCAGTGACCCCAAGTACAAACAATATACAAACATACGCGACGACGTCTCCGTATGGAGACCAAATACTTAAATATAATATTTTAAAAAAAATTTACCTTTTTCAGTAGACCCCAAAACCGCTATTTTAACTTTTTTTCTGTTTATAATGTTCACTCATTAACTTTCATGGATTTTTTAAGCGGGAAGTTAGACTTAGCTTAAAATGGGCTTTATTCATCATCATCATCATCAACTCATATTCGGCTCACTGCTGAGCTCGAGTCTCCTCTCAGAATGAGAGGGGTTAGGCCTTAATCCACCACGCTGGCCCAATGCGGATTGGCAGATTTCACATAGGCAGAGGCAGATTCTTAAAATGCACACAACTGAAAAGTTACAGGTACATGCCCCGGACCGGATTCGAACCCACACCGTCCGGAATAGGAGGTAGAGGTCATAGCCAACGGGCTTTGTTACGTTCACTAAAATTCGATAAAAGAAGAAACACCACAGAGATGTAGCAGTAAATAATGTGATGAAGAGTGATGAAATTCAAGTTAGTGAAAAGATATTTACGAGTATTGCACATTTATTTCTCCATATTTTTTTTTATTTTTTAAAAAATTTTATAAAATACAAAATATAATGCAAAACACTCTTAAAATTTTATGTGAGGAACTTCCTCACTATACGCGCCGTCTCAAGAATAACTGCCTTCTGTATCTGACCCTTCATCGAGCAGTTAAGCGAAAGCTTGTTATGATGTTGGTCGAAGCTTTTTGCTATAAGATTGACTGAAACAACTATTGGAACAATAGTAGTAGTAGACTCAACACTCCATAGCGGTAATCTCGTGAACAAATTTTGCAACAACTTTCGTGAAAACAGTTTTACATTGCAGCGAAACACTATTGCTCAAATATAAAAAAAAAACAATTAAAAACAATTACACAACAGTGTTAGATTACTACAGCAAGGATACTGTACATACTTCTGATCCATACATTTTCCATGTAAAAAAATAATTCTTCGTGCTATTTATAACATTTAGGTCGGGTTTCACCACGTTTTGATAAGTATCTTGCTTATTCACGAGTTTTGTAAATTATACATAATACATAGATATTTTCTTAATTTGTCCAGGTCTGGCTGGTGGGAGGCTTGGGCCGTGGCTAGTTACCACCCTACCGGCAAAGACGTACCGCCAAGCTATTAGCGTTCCGGTACGATGTCGTGTAGAAACCGAAAGGGGTGTGGATTTTCATCCTCCTTATTACAAGTTAGCCCGCTTCCATCTTAGACTGCATCATCACTTACCATCAGGTAAGATTGTAGTCAAGGGCTAACTTGAAAAAAATAAAAAAAAATAAAAAATAAAAAAAAACAGTACATGACTAGCTAAGAAACGTCATTACAAATATAATATAGCGGCCTCCCCAAGCTTATAACTATGTATGTAAAAAAATCATGAAATTTTCAGTAAATGCTTTATCAATGTGTAGAGTACAAAGGAAAACTGTTACAGATTATTTTACTTTATGAGGCATTATAAAGTAAAATTACTATTCAATTTCAAAGTAAGTAACCAGTGGAGTAATTCGCCCGGTGGCAGCGAGCTGTGGAAATATTTAGGCAAATGAATCCAGTTAATCTCCCTGCACAACGCCGCGCGCCGGCTCAAAGATATTGCATTCACTTCGCTATTCCGCTTCGGTTTACTTTAACTAACTGTTTGTTTCCACGACTCGATAGCGCGAGACCAGATGACCAAAGATTCTTAATAGTAAACAATTTCTTATCTATATTTATACTTATAATAAAACTGGTCGAATTCTATACATTTATTCGCAATTTTAGATTTTGCTTATACCATTTGTGACACCAAACGTTACCGTAGCATAGAGTACTACTAGCGCCATCTAGAATATATACTTATCACACGAATTCTGTACATTTTGTACATTCTGTACATTGAAGATATTTTGAAAATTTTTGATGGGGGGCATTATATAATCCATACTGAAGCTAAAAATATATTTTTTAGATTTTTTTGTCTGCCTGTGTGTCCGTGTTTTTTTGTTATTCGGACATCACGCTGAAACTACTAAATGAATTCAAATGAAACTTGGCACGGTTTAAGACCATAATACGGAAAAGGTAATAGGATACTTTTTATTGCGAAAATAAAATAAGAAGGAAGTGAAATAGGGGTTGAAAGTTTGTATGGAAAGTCTTTCATTTTTAGAGTTACAGTTTTGATTTGTTCATAAATCATAAAACAAATACGAAATATAATGGGATTCAAAAATTTTTCAAAAACTTCAAACTCTAAAGTGGTGAAATAGGGCTTGAAAGTTTACATTGATTTCCACGCGAACGAGGTCGCGGGCGTCGAAGCTGAAAGTTTGTCGACCCACGTCCCACACCCTCTTTATAAGTACTTCACAAACCCATGGTTCATGGTCCAAATTCCATAGCCACCTGCCGTACACACGTATAGAAGCATCGCAACTTAGCAACTACTAAGACGTGTTGCCAAATTTCCGACCCACTGATTGGTTATCGCCTATAAGCTACATAAAGATACCAAGGTTAAATGAGCTTATAGGATACAAAGTAATCCCAAAGTGTGGAAACGGCGCGCGAAAGTCACGTGCTAATCGATCCTCCACTTGATGCCATAATCAAAAGAATAGCAAGGAGTTGCATGGTACATGGTATAATAGACGTCCATCTAGTTGAGATGGTACTGCTGGTGATAAGCTATAGTTGTAGGCAAACACTGGGAATTTTGTTAATAACAATAATTGCGGCTCGCTATACTAATAGAAGACCGATAAGACAAACATGGTTATATAGACACCGTAAAAGGTCAAGGTTATATTTCATTCCACAATAAAAAAGTTCCCAACAACCAAAGTTTACAATGTAAACTATTAATTACAATCATTATCAGCCGATGGACGTCCACTTCTAGAGATAGGCCTCTTGCATGGACTTCCAAACAAAAACGATCTCGAACCGCCAGAATCCAGCGGCTCCCTGCAACCTGCTTGAAGTCTTTGGTCCACCTAATGGGGGATCGACCAACACTGCGCTTTCCGGTGCGGGGTCGCCATTCCAGCAACTTGGGACCCCAACGTCCATCGGCTCTTCGAACTATGTGACCTGCCCATTGCCATGCCACTTCAGCAATTAATTACAATAAAGATAACATATTGATAATGCGTCCAGAAAGCAAACATTTCTGTTGCAATAATAGCAGCTAATGAATTTTTCGCTCAACTTTATTCTGTATTTTTAACGGAAATTGAATTTTTATTACAGATTGCAGCGAATGCCGTCAAAAGGACGGAAACTGATATTGAAGAAGATAACAAATCCTTTGTGAGCGGCTGAAATATTCCTTCCATCTCATTTTACATTACTAGAACGTTCGCGAGCTGCAGCGGTATCATTACTCTGTGCTTATTACATCGCGATATTGTAAAGTCGCGTCACACGCACCGTCATGCGTGTGTACCCTAATCACTAATAATTAATGAGATATGATTATTATTAAACGCCAAACAATCAGATTACTCGTATCGTAATATGTTGGTACTTGCAGCCTTTAACATTAGAGTATTATCGTTAGAGTGGTATGCGCGGTGGATTTACTAGACAGAGGTCCTGGGTTCGATCCCCGGCTGGGCCGATTGGGGTTTTCTTAATAAGTCGAGGTCTGGCTAGTTACCACCCTACCGACAAAGATGTACCGCCAAGCGATTTAGCATTCCGGTACGATGTCTTGTAGAAACCATAAGGGGTGTAGATTTTCATCCTCATCCTAACAAATTAGCCTAGGTTGCATTATAACTTACCATCAGGTGAGATTGTAGTGAAGCGTTAACTTGTATACAATAAAAAAACGGACCGAAACGTTGCATATACGCTGTGATGACGCGACGCAGTGAAAAGGTGCAAAAAGCTGTGTTGCGTTGAAAGCGTTATTGAGACTCGCATTGCTAATATGTTTGACAAATAATCGCTAGTACTAATAGATTGTAAAAATACCTCCCATAGTTTAATCAAAACAATTTTTCTAGAAAATACAATTTCAAATGTAAGGAAAAGAAACGTATCACCAAAACCACACATCACATTTCACGTCATGAAAAAAGTCACGTATGACTTAGAAGTGATCAGATGAGCTCGATCAGTCAAGTTTATAAACAGCGCATGAATAATTCAGCCGAGTGACGGCGTCAGTCACGCGTGACGCGGCGAGTGTGCGGCGTTATGAGTTATGCGTACTTAGAAGCCGCGTTAGATCCCCACTACACTCCCCGATCCGAACTCCTGCCGACAATAATCGGATGTGTCGTACTACATTTACCTGTACGTCCTATGCTGGCTACAGACCTGCAGTTTTAAGTGCACTGATATTTCGATTCGAATTTCAGTTCAACTGTAAAAAGTGCAGTTTCAGATTTGCCTACACAGTTAAAACTGCCTGCATTAGGTAGACACACGATTTTACCTTAATATTTTTTTTCTTTCGCAAATAAAAACATTATATTTGAAAAGTTTAACTATCAATCATCACGTATCTCAAGAAGAAGAAACATGAATTCTTACTACATATAATGTAAAGGTATAAAATATCAATTTATCGCTACGGGCCTTTCTTTTCCTTTAGGTTTTAAAGTAAAGAACCGCATCCAAATCGATTAGTTAATTTAAGAGAAATACTTACACACACACAACAGCCCGTATTATAATAAACACCACAATACCTAATACCTACACACATACATAAACTTATAACAGCATTGTTAGTGTCGCGGGTTGTACCTAGTTATAACCCAATAAGCTCAAGTCAACAGACATCGTATCGTCTGTAGTGCCGCTTGATGTCAAGGCCACGTTAAAGCCGCCACACACTCCACAACTCATGAGCATGCGAATTGTTTGACAAATAGTTGGGTTCCCTCTACACACTACTTGTGAGAAGTATTTCACTCTTCAAGTGCGCAACTTTGTTACGATTCCATAGAGGAATGTTCCGTATCAAACGACCGGAGTACATTACAGCAGTGCACTCATATTTTGTCTACTAACAATATTACTATATAAAACTTTATATTACGTCATCATCAGTTTATTTCAATACCTCCTACCGAGGTCAATCGTTCGTTACCAACCCATATTCAGCTCACTGCTGAGCTCGAGTCTCGAGTCGATTAGGCAAATACTCCACCACATTGGCCCAATGCGGATTGGCAGACTTCACACACGCAGAGAATTAAGAAAATGCTCTGGTATGCAGGTTTCCTCACGATGTTTCCTCGAGCTCAGCAGTGAGCCGAATATGGGTTGATGACGACGACGATGACGACACAACTAAAAAGTTGGAGGTGCATGCCCCGGACCGGATTCGAACCCACACCCTCCGGAACCGGAGGCAGAGGTCGTATCCACTAGGGTATCACGGCACCGAGATCAATACCC
This sequence comes from Bicyclus anynana, assembly GCF_947172395.1. NCBI lineage: Eukaryota > Metazoa > Arthropoda > Insecta > Lepidoptera > Nymphalidae > Bicyclus > Bicyclus anynana. The sequence goes on along the minus strand of NC_069094.1, from coordinate 15,707,966 downwards.
AGATTTTACAAGTATTTTTATTTTTCAAAATAGCAAAAAATAGATAACCGTCTTCTGTAGCTATTAAAATTAAAAGCAATAAGCCCATTGCTCACGTCTTAAAGGTTTACTTTAAGTTACACCTTACTTAATTTATTTTAATTATCTAATGGAGATAAGCCTAATCAATAAATTCAACAAAATTGACGTTTCAAAAGTGCTTGGAAACTCAAAAAGCGAAAATTACGATGGCCTAAGCGACATGGCTTCGAATTTGATTATTTTCATCTAATTTTAACTAATATTATAAAGATGTTATTATACATTGTTTCTTTGTTACAATTTAATCCAAAACTACCCGATCGATTTTTTTTATTAAGTTACCGGCTTCAGCCTGAACGGGTGTGATGACTGGTACGTACTTTATGTTGACAAATGAATAAAGCTACATTTTTAACCGATTTCAAAAAGGAGGAGGTTCTCAATTCGGTCGGTATTTTTTTTTTTTTTAATGTATGTACACCGATTACTCAAAGACGCCTGGACCGATTTCAAAAATTCTTTTTTTATTTGAAACGGTCTCCATTTGGTCCCATTGCCATCATGTCAAGATCTAATGATGGAATCCTGGAGAAATTGGGGGGAACTTTCGAAAATAATATGGGTGTCTTCATACTGATCAACATATTATGATTTTATTTTTCACTTTTTAGTTTAGTGGGTACGTTTTTAGGTTTTGAAGTCGGTTGTATTTCTTTTATTAAAATTTTTATTATTACGGAATTTTAAATAACGGAAGCTTGTTCACGTTAAAAGCCAGCAGTAACAAACACGTTATCAGACATAGATATATTGGATATTACAGACCCAGAAAAATTAATTATTATTGTTTAATGGTTTTTGTTCATAAAAACATTTAACTTTTACATTGATTAATCAAAGCAAATAAATACAATAGGATAGTTGACTCATATGAAATTTAATATAAACAATATTAATTTCGTGTAGTACATGGAATAAGGGTCCAAAATATATATCGATATTAATTAATAAAAGTTAAGGATTTCATTCATCAGATTTGTATTTTTTAAAATTTTCTAAACATCAAAAACGATGTCGTCTGTTTTGTGACGTCATAATGTTAACTAGCCTATTCCACATCTATAATTATAAAAGGTTGTTAAGGTTCCGATAACGTTTAGAGATAGATTTACTCGGTATTTTATTTAGATATTACAGGCTTTTATCCCGGTTTCCCCGGTGAAATCTATGCGATTAAAACGGCAGGTACTAGGATACAATAAATATTAAAGAGTGCACAAATAGTCTCATTCTCCTCACCTGCAGAGTGCACGGTCGCAGTCTTTCTCTTAGGCGCCACTACATTTTCTTTTTTCTTTTTTTTTTCTCGCGGCTTCGGGCGCGTCAAATAGAAATAAAGTAGATTTTCTTTTCTAGAATATCGTTGTAAAACTCCAATCTATTTGTGACTGGATATCGGGGTTCAGTGGATGCTTTTTGATTAAAGGTGGATCTGTATTTACTTCAAACTTCCAGCTATGCAGAATCTGTTAGTTTACACATTTAACCTACAGGTCAGTGACATATTAGCGTATACATTTCAAGAGCAATCCAGCTAAATATTTTTCATAAAAAAGGAGTAATTCAGCTAAATATTTTTCATAAAAAAAAAATTCTACATTGAATATTTTCTATTCAGAGATGTCTGTTCTTTCTGCTTCGTCTTCAATAATGACTCTAATTTAAGTCATCATAATCACTGTCTAGTACAAGGCTGGGCATTCCTCCTTTTATGCAGCTTAGACCCATCAAGCTGCTCCAATGTGGATTGGTGGAATAGCACACACAAATACTAATCACATTTTATTACATTACATTAATAGATAAAGTAAAAACTAAAATATTCCCAGTACATAACTCCGAGTTACGAGTATAACAAGAGCTTATTTTAAAATGACTTAGCGAAGTAATATAACAATTATTTTAATAAAAACGAGCTATATCCGCCACAGCTTGACGAGCGGCGCTCATAAACATGTTATTACAGACGATAACCGCCGCTTCCGCGCGTAAAGCGATAAAAACTCACCGACAGCATTGCTTCACTCGGTTCTAAATTAATTTTACCGCACGATAATCGCCGGTTATGTTTTAGCTACAACCTTAAGTCGTAACAGCTTCTTAGAACTTCAGGTAATGTGAAACCGATGCCTCATTAGCTCAACGGTAAAACGGTAAAGGTTCGTATATCATACTTGTACTTCAAGTAACGGCTGTGCTACTTTAGTGTATATGAAGCGGAAAACGTGATGGCACACTGAAAAGGTGTCTGGAGAGTGTTTTTGACTGGTGGGAGGCTTCGGCCGTGGCTCGTTACCACCCTATCGACAAAAACGTACCGCAAAGTGATTAAGCGTTCCGGTACAATGTCTTGTAGAAACCGTAAGGTGTGTGGATTTTCATCCTCCGCCTTACAAGTTAGCCCGCTTCCATCTTAGATTACATCATCTGGTGAGATTGTAGTCAAGGGCTAAATTGTAAAAAAAAACATCGTGTTGATATGATTAATTTGCATTGAAAACGCAACAACGCCAATCAAGAAAAGTCGAAGTCATCGCTGTGTTCAGAAAATGATGTATAATTTTCCCAAATATTAGAATATAGAAGACTGTCAGACTTCCATCGGTTGGCAAAATGAACGCAATGGTGACTGTAGAATATTCAGGAATAGAAATATGCAAAAGCAATATAAAAGTTCATAACGACCTCTCTGGTGGGTTTGGTTCACAGCAGAGAGGTTTTAAATTCGATTTTCAGTTGAGGTAGGAGTTTTATATGTTTTCGATTGACTCCGTCAATCTGGTCTGATGGCAGGCATTGGCAGCAATTAGTTATCACCCTGCCAGCAAAAACGTACCTCCAGCGATTTACAAGCGTTCTAGTATGATGCTGCATAGAAACCGTCAGATGACCGAGAGCCCGTATAGATAAAACGAACTTATACCTCTTCTAAGTCAGCTTCCAGCTTAGACTGCATCGTCACTCACCATCAGGTGAGATCGCAGTCAAGAGCTAACTTGTCATTGAATCAAAAATCTTTTTTACATAAAAATGGAACCGACTTTAAAGACGTATATGAGTTAATTTGATTTTAGAACAAAATTACTGAACCAATTTTCATGTCGGTTCAAGTCGGTTAAAAAAAACATGAACTTGTACCTCTTCCAAGTAAAATTTCAATTTCCAAGTTGAAACATAAAGGTTCTTTTAAAAGCGAGTCGTTGCTTACACAACTGTCAGCCGCGCCACCAGGCTAACCCCGCTGGCTAAACTGCTAAATCATTATGAGACAATAAAAATAAAATACATCCGGGACAAAATTCGCAACTCTCGGGCCGGGTAAGACTAGATAAGCCTCGGGGGCGGCGGGGGCGAGGTAGGATAACACGCACTTGAGTTATTTGAATTATCCTTAAGCGCATACCTATCGCAGAAATTTTTCTGCTACACGAACTGTGAGATTTTATTTCAGTATTTTATTAGGAAATATGTTACAGCATCATTGTCAACCCATATTTGGCTCACTGCTGAGCTCGAGTCACCTCTCAGAATGAAAGGGGTTAGGCCAATGGTTCACCACACTGGTGCAATGCGGATTGGTAGACTTCACACACGCAGTGAATTAAGAAAGAATACGTTACTTGTTATGGGATTGTTTATTAGCTATTTTATATCATGATTACGAGAGTCTCCAATGACTGCGTAATCATTTTGGTCTCTTAGGTAGCTATCCGAAACTTCAATGGTTTCTTGGATGGTTTGAAAACATAATGGTTTGGTTGGTTTGGCGCTGCTGTCGGGAAAATACCAAGGCGGACCGAAGTTATATAAGATAGTTTTTCTATAAATTATTATTGAAAAATAGTGTTGGTTTGTGATGACGTTTTTCACATATCCCTCGGGAACCATGGATTTTTTCGGGATAAAAAGTAGCCTATATGTTAATCCAGGCTATAATATATCTTAATACCAAATTTCAGTCGAGGCGTAAAAGAGTAACAAACATTCATATCATCAAAATCAGGAGTTTTCGCAAATCTCGGAAAACCATGGATTTTTTCGGGATAAAAAGTAGCCTATTTTTTTATTCTTTACAAGTTAGCCCTTGATTGAATCACACCTAATGCTAAGTGATGATGCAGTCTAAGATGGAAGCGGGCTAACTTGTTAGGAGGAGGATGAAAATCCACACCTCTTACGGTTTCTACACGACATCGTACCGGAACGCTAAATCGCTTGGCGGTACGTCTTTGTCGATAGGGTGGTAACTAGCCACGGCCGAAGCCTCCCACCAGCCAGACCTGGACCAATTAAGAAAACCTCAATCGGTCCAGCTGGGGATCGAATCCACGACCTCCGTCTTGTAAATCCACCGTGCATACCACTGTGCCACGGAGGCCGTCAAAAAGCCTGTGTCAATCCAGAGTAAAATCTATTTTCATTCCAAATTTCAGCCAAATCGCTTCAGTAGTAGCTGCGTTAAAAGTAACAAACATCCAAACATCCATACAAACTTTCGCGTTTATAATATTAGTAGGAAGTAGGATAGGATAAAAAAAAATCCGAAACTCGAACTTCAAGGTACTCATACCTTTACTTTGAATTGTATAGAGTGTGCAAGGTAGGAAGTTCACGTTATGTTAAGCCAGCAATACCTAGAGCGTGCACTTAGCGCGGCGGATCTATATCGCTGCTGGGACAGATCAGGAACTAATCCCACGTTGAGTCTCGCTACGGTGCCGGAAATGGGACAGGCTTTTTTCGTTACACAACTCTACGTTGGAAGAAGGTATTTAAATTGGATTATAAAAAAGCGCTTTTCAGGTTTTGACTAAAATGCAACGATACTTACAATATTAAGTATCGTTATCGATTAAAAGAAATCATACAGGCTGCACCGTTGTCACGGTTGAATTAGTAAACCAATTTTGATAAGCTTGTATACATACCTACATAAAATCTACAAGAGAAAATGAAAAAATATTATAATATAGAACGGACTCAAATTCTACTTAGAGTTATTAATTCAATCGACTTAGGCATTAATTGTTATCAAGCACGTTGTATACCCAAGAAGTTCAACAATTTCAGCTTTTTAACCGACTTCAAAAAGGAGGAGGTTCTCAATTCGGTCGGTATTTTTTTTTTATGTATGTACACCGATTACTCAAAGACGCCTGGACCGATTTCAAAAATTCTTTTTTTGTTTGAAACGGTATACTCCCCATTTGCCACGGTCCCATTGCCATCATGTCAAGATCTGATGATGGCATCTTGGAGAAATTGAGGGAAACTTTCAAAAATTATATGGTTGTCTAGTGTGTTCGTAAACTTTTCCATTTAGTACGTTTAAGCACTACAATTTCATGAAGGTTTAAAACCGATCTGATGATGGAGCCATAAAACAGACGAGGGAACTCCTCGGCGATTTACAGCAGTTACCTTGTGTTTGGGCTTAATTAATTTGTATTAATGAGAACTTTCCACATAGATAGGTTGTGACTGTCATTTAGGGGTTTGGTGATGAAGACCAAGGACAATTAAGGGAACTCCTTAACAGTTTACAGTAACTATCTTGTGTTTGGCCTTGATTAATTCGTATTGCTGAGAACTTACTACCTAGATGAGTTGTGTCTGTTATTAGGGGTCTGATGATGAAGACCAAGGTCAATTAAGGGAACCCCTTAATGGTTTACGGTAGCTACCTTGTGCTTGGGCTCGATTAATTTGTATTGCTGAGAATTTTTTATTCTTTAAAAGTTAGCCCTTGACTACAATCTCACCTGATGGTAAGTAATGATGCAGTCTATGATGGAACTTGTTAGGAGGAGGATGAAAATCCAGACCCCTTTCGGTTTCTACACGGCATCGTACCAGAACGCTAAATCGTTTGTCGGTACGTCTTTGCCAGTAGTGTGGTAACTATCCACGGCCAAAGCCTCCCACCAGCCAAAAATTTCCGTAGGAATACGGAGATAGAATACAGAATATGTTCATCAGGGACAATGTAGGATTCTAATAATAAAAGATTTTTTCAAATCATTTCAGTAGTTTTAGAGATTAATTTACTCGTATACTAATATTATTATAAATAGGTAAAGTATATGGAGTTGTAGGGGGTAATTTCTGGATCTACAGAACCAAGTTCGAAAATATTTTATTCCCGCGTTTTCACGAGTACATGAATTACGCGGGTGAAATCGCAAAGGGTCGGCTAGTGTGGATTATAAAGATTAAGAATTGACTACTAGACCGATTTGAAAATCGATCGAATCTTTCACCGATAGAAAGCTGCACCATCTGCACTGAAGGAGAATGTATAGGCTATATTTTATACCCGTATTCCAACGGTAATGGGAACTATACGGGTGAAACCACGGTGTTCTGCTACTTGATATAAGAAAACAAATTCCATTTATGATTGTTCACCTTTAAATAAATCTGGCGTTTACAGCACACTTTCAAGACGAACTAGACAACTTGGCTTCTGTAACTTATGACTGCGTACAAAAGATATAAAACATAATAATTTAAGTTATACTTAGTCAAGTTCGCGGCGCTACAAGCGGTTAACTGCATGCGGAAAGTGTTAACGACGTCTGAGCGGTGCATTGTGATGCTGGAATGATGTAAGTTTAATTAAAAGTTGGCGAGCAATAAGAAGTTCAAAGAGAATTTATGCGCGCCTTTGTTACGGGGGGGTTTGGGGGGGCTAGTTTACGTGCGACTACGCGATAATGAGAGGAATTCAGCGTTCATGTCACAGAATGTTAATTGCTAGCAGCTAGTTTTAGGGTGCTCAGTTTTGACATGTCCGTGTGACGCCCCGCCCATCCGACTTATTGTTTTAAGCTGAATGAGCACTGGCCACTTGGTTTTGTATTAAATATATGAATAGAAAACTGGAAATTTATTAAAATCCGAGAGCAATGATATTTTGTACTAGACTGATATGTTACGTTCATGCAAAACACAGTAAAAAGTGATCCGAATTTAGCGACTCCACTGAGTGCAATTTTTTATTTACTTACAATATATATTTATGTATATATAGTTTTTACACTTCTTAAGCGTACAACTTGACTTTATATATATAATATATAATACCTCCCAGAAATGCAACAATGCATGTAACAAGTCCGAAACTCTCATTATTCAGCTACTAATAAGAGTATCGAACTTATTCTCAAAATAATCTAACATAAAGTAAGTAAGTGACAAAATATACTTTAAGACTATCTATTATTTACCAGAAGATGGTGAAAGAGGACGTATAATAATAACCTTCTGATAATCATCATAGTTTTTTCATCATTAACAGCCGATGGACGTCCACTGCTGGACAAGCACATATGCCTCTTGCATGGACTTTCAAACACAACAATTTCGAGGCGCCAGCATCCAGCGACTCCCTGCAATCCGCTTGATGACATCGGTTAGCGACCAACACTCAATTCATACTTTACTGTGATTTTATTTTCCCACGATAGAACTGATATGTTACAAAATGTGATCAAAGGTGATCTTTAAGGAAGTAAGAGTAAGGCTTTCACAAACACACCGCTTTAAATATTGGATAGAAGCAGGCGTTACTTTGCGGAAGTTCATCATGATTATATAACGTGCAATGATGTTGATGAGGATGAGGATGCTCCGGTTTCGGGGTGAAACGTACGTAGAGAGTATTTTGTCGGACCTGGGTGACGTTGTCGCATGGGTTCGTTGACTTTTCGCGGATGATAGCAAAATAAATAAATCATTATATAACACCGCTTTACTATATTTATATTAGAAAATAAAATCTTTTCAGTTTCAAATCTTCTTAAAGAACCGTTTGTATGCTCGTATTTTATTTATGTTCTTGTTACACTCTCATAGCAAATTCGTAGGTGCAATATCGCCATGTAACTGGAACAGACAAGCCGAGGAGGCTTTTCTTTGAGCGCCGTCCTTTGTCCTTTGTTGTTCACTTCCGCCGCCGCCGAACGATATGCAACTTGAAGAGACTGTGAAGAGAAACTGAGTCACAGCAGATTCTTTCTAATCATAGTAAGTGACAACACAGTTCAGGTTGCTGCCGCGATGCGCCAAAAAAGTTAGCAGATTGTGAAAAGGTATAAATATTTACCATACTCTACTAAAGATTACTACTCGGATGCACTACCCGTAGGTAATCTTTCTAGTAAGTACTAACGTACTGGCTTCACATACGTAGTTCATCATCATCATATCAGCCGATGGACATCCACTGCAGGAAATGGCCTTTTGTAGGGACTTCCAACATAACGATCAAGAGCCGTCTGCATCCAGCGAATACCTGCGACACACTTAATGTCGTCAGTGCACCTGGTGGGGGGTCGACCTACACTGCGCTTACTAGTGCGGGGTCGCCATTTCCTTTGGAACCCTAATGTCCATCGGCTTTCTGAACTATGTGCCCCACGCATTGCCACTTCAGCTTCTCGGAGATTTTGTTTCGTCTGCGGATCTCCTCATTTCTGATTCGATCACGCAGAGATACTCCTATCATAGCTCGTTACATCGACTCTGAGCCTTCTTATAAGGCCCATAGTTTACAACCAAGTCTCGGAACCATAGGTAATCATTGGCAACACGCACTGTTTGAAGACTTTTGTCTTCAGGCCCTGAAGATCTTCGTTCGAAAATCAATCGATTAGTATCAAATAACACTTTCAGTAACATTTTAATACGAAAGTTATATCGAAATATTAAAACGTTGATATAATACGCGATCCAATTTAGTAACGCAAAACTTTTGGTCGTTTATATTTAGCAGGGTGCGGGTAGTACGGAGCGGGGTAATGGGTAGTAGGGGTAGAGCGGGGTATGGAGGTATTATCTGACGCTTCAAACTGTTCCCGAGCTGGACAAATCGTCCGGTCACGTAATGAGGCGCCGGATAGCGAGATAGAACATCATTAAGCCTCATAGACTACGCGTTTACATAACAGCATACGTATACAATTACGTATATAAACTGTATAAAGGTAATATCAATTTTCATTCAATATTACAATTGTATTGACCGCTAGTGATATTCAATGGTTAGCATATGTAGTTTCAGATCACGAGGTCTTGGGTTCGAATCCTGGGCCGAGCAATGAGATACTGTGTATTTCTTTTTTCTTGCAGTTTGGGCAAGGAGTTGGGAAATTGGTGATGTACAGTGCCTCGGAGAGCACAATGAGACGTCGGTGCTAATCATTATCATTTACATCCGATAATGGTCGTTAATGAATTTAACATTATTATCGCCAACTCGATGGTGTACAGTGTACAGTACATGATGATGCACTACAACTACAAGAGACGAAAACGCATACGCGCGAGCTAATTTAACGGAATAACAAAGTTAAATTGTATCCTTATTCTCGTAGAATAAGGATTTACTTCGTAGGTCAGAATTATTTCAATTTAATAGAAAAAGAATGGTTTTGGAGTTGCATATCGGATCCTCATCGAGCCACCTTTCCTAAATCGCCTGCTTTCGAACCCAAAATAACGTATCATAATAATCGGTCAATTCATGTGGCTATAATGACATGACATGAAATATGTGCCTACGAGACAGCACTGTTGGACCGTTTTAAGAAATTTTGCATGTGCGTTTAAGTAAGCATCTGCTCCTGTAGCCAAGTGCCATCGATTCTCTTTCTACAATCGCAAACGCTTCGAAAACTAGAAAAATGTATGGGAATGACATTTGCTATCGACAGGTCACGTGATCAAGATCTGTCATTCGCATATAATTTCTACTTTTCGAAGCGTTTGCGATCGTAGAAATAGAATCGGCGTGCCAATTTTCTATAGGGGCTGAATAGCTTATGAACTTGGGACACGGCAAGTCATCAGTTAGGGTTCTCTAGGAATGTCCCAAATCAGAAGTCTAAATAAATAGGTGCAGATAAAAGGACTCTAGAGATTGCATTGTATCTAATAAGTGTTCTCTCTCGACAAAACAAATGCAATAGCATGCAGGCCATTGAGCGCACGTGGACCGTCGCCTCAGCTGGCATCTGGCAACTGGCAACTGGCAACTGGCATCTGGCAAGTGGCATCTGGCAAGTTGGCAACTTGCAGTGCACCTTGCAACGTCGTAACGAGCTGAGACCTCTCTCCTTTTATTACTCTCACTGAACTCTTTGCTTCGGAATTGAAAACTTTGATCATCTTGAAACTTCATAGCTCCATAGTAATCACTTGTGGACTCCAACAGATTTTAAATTATATTCTTTTAAATATTTTTTTTTAGTTTAGAATTTTTATAAATAACGCCAAACGGAAAATAGAAAATTTTCAATTTTTTTATAGAGAATTAAACTAAGTTACTATTATCTAAATTTGCATGCATTAGTGATGATGTAGGGATAATCTCTGAATATATTTGGCTGATTTTGAAAATGTTTTTACCAATAGAAAGCCATCTGTGATTATTTGTGATTGCCATGAGCAAGCAAAAAAATTTCTCTGTATTACCACGTGAACGAGGGTAAAATCGTGGGGCGTGTGCTAGTTAATTTCTATTTTTGATCCCCTTGCAATAACAGCAAACGAATTACTATAGGGAAATGACATATAAGGCTCTTTAGAAGTCATCATCATCATCATATCAGCGGATGGAAGTCCACTGCAGGACATAAGCCTTATGTAGGGACTTCCAAACATCACGATACTGAGCCACCTGCATCCAGCGAATGTCTGCGACTCGCTCGCTTTAGAAGTATATATAATTTAAACAAAAATATATACAGAAATCGACCAAGAAATTAGTAACATTAACAAAAAACGCGCAGACTGCGTAGCTACAAACAAAACGAGTTCACTGTCATATTATCATTTTTCAATAGAAGAAAATCCATTTCCAAAATTTCTTTCCTTAGCTCTAAATTTTCGTTTCAGCAGATAAAAGTGTTAGCGTGAAAAGTTTACAAACGTATGGTAGCTATTGCGCGCGACATAAAGGAAAATAGTAAAATTGATAGGTTTTTCACGTAGCCGCTTTACAGGAAATTGGTTACGGCATTGTTGGCGGCGGCGATGGATTGTTTACACTTTGTAGCTCCACTCGATCGACTAATGGTATTTTTAAACTATAACAGGTTATTTTGTTTGTTCTCTGACCATGTCAAAGTTCAGTCAATTTTTATGGAGTTTACTCCGTAAGAATCAAATTTTCATATATAGCCACCGGTATGAAAAAAAATATGGGCAGTAAAAGTCGATGAACGAATGACAGCGTTACGTTTTTTGTGCGGAACCTATTGTGCGCACCTTTCACCGTGCGCTAACAGGTTGTGGCGCATGTGCACGCTGTTAGCGAGCGAGCACCTTGCGGCCTGCTGCTCCTCGGTTGCGCACCGTTCACTTTTCAGACGTTAGTATTGATACGTACATAGTGTATGCTGCGGGGCAACATACACCTATTTAGACAGTCGATCTATAAGAGTAAACTTTTTTTTAATTCGTGCGTGGGAGCTGACACACACTTTTTTTATTGCTCTATCTTCACACCTCTATTCTGTCTAACACGATACTGTAGAAAGAGAAAGAGGTGATACTAATAGCTCTACAGATCTGAGCCAATTAAGCAAGGGCTGGAAATCGAACCCAGGACCTCTCTGTTGAGAACCGCGCCAGTTATAAATCAAGAAAGTGATACGAGTAATTTCTCGTAACGCTAACTTCGGGTCTTATTGATCACAGATATCCTTAAAACAAACGCTATGAAAGTTTTTGTTAAGGCCTCTAATCTAAGTTTATTATTATTATAAACTCTGAAGTTAATTTCAAAATAATCGAAAAGAAATGTTATTTAATTTCATATTAGACGCAAAATACTCAAAATCATTCCAAATAAGGATGGATTATTATAAATTTTAAATCCCTCTATTCTAAAAATCAAAAGCAACACATTTTTATTCGGCATCAGAGGCGCTTTATGAGAAGCTCGCGGAGATTTCATTAATAAATAACCAGCGCGGGAGGTGCGGGAGGTCGGAGGTCACAGAAAAAAACCCTCAATTTAAAAGTCAAATAGACACATCAAAGCTGAGATCAAACGGCTCGCCTCAGGAGCGGAAGCTGCAGTCAGACCTTATCACTCACAGCCTGCTGATAATATTACTCAAATCGCGGAGATATCGAGATTCGCGACAGCGTGCCAGCCAAATTCGAGAGAACGCCAAACATTTACAACCACTTTTGGTTCCTTAATAACTCTAAATGTCTTTATCTTCAGCACATGAAATTTGCTGTTGAATTTTTAAAATAGATTACACGAAACTAAAAACACGATACCAACACGAAACTAAAAAGGAAAAAATAACAGTATTATATTTTCTATTTATTGATCACTTAATAATTATGAACGAAATAATGTCCTGAATGCTCATGTTTTCTGATGATTTCAATAAGCCAAAGTAATAAACATTGCCTCTAAAGTCTGGAGTTTTATTCCCACTGAAAGGGAAAAAAGTAGCTATATAACCATTTATTCTTTCTATCATCTAATCTACCGAATCTAATCGATTCCAATGACATAATAACTGCAAATTTAGCATCCCGGGTTCCCCTAGTAATTATAGGTAAGTATAAGTTGTTTGTGTTGGTATTAGTTCACAGAGCCGCACTAGATAGCGCTGGTAGTACGTTAAAACGCGCTCGTGTTGTTTTCTTGGAGGATCCCTATAACATAGAGACAGCATTATAAGTTGCGACGAAGACAGTTGCGATACCGAATGGTTCTGTGGTATTTTGTGATTTTTTGGAAACTGCTTTCGTTTCTTTTGCATTGTGCAAATGGAGAGGATAGCGGTTAATAAGAATATAAAGTTATTACTGTAATGTAACGTTATTACTGTAATGTAAAGTTATTACTGTAATGTAATGGAGCTGTGATAGCCCAGTGGATATGACCTCTGCTTCCGATTCCGGAGGGTGTGGGTTCGAATCCGGTCCGGGGCATGCACCTCCAACTTTTCAGTTGTGTGCATTTTAAGAAATTAAATATCACGTGTCTCAATCGGTGAAGGAAAACATCGTGAGGAAACCTGCATACGAGAGAATTATCTCAATTCTCTGCGTGTGTGAAGTCTGCCAATCCGCATTGGGCCAGCGTGGTGGACTATTGGCCTAACCCCTCTCATTCTGAGAGGAGACTCGAGCTCAGCAGTGAGCCGAATATGGGTTGATGACTGTAATGTAATGTAATTAGGTATTTTGTACTCTGTAGTTAAAGTAACTAACATTCTTTTCTCTTTCAGTTCATAATAATTATTATAGTTCATTAACCGACTTCAAAAAAAGGAGTATGTTATAAATTCGACGCGTATATTTTTTTTAATAATTGTTACCTCATAATTTCCGTCATTTATTAACCAATTTTGAAAATTCATTTTCTATTTGAAAGAGTATATCCTCCAGATTGGTTCAATTTCATTTTCATGAAAATAGGTTTAGTAATTTTGTGTTAAAATCAAAATAACTGAAATACGTGTTTGAAGTCGGTTCCATTTTTTTGTTAAAAAGTTAATTGCATTTAAGCTAAAACCACAAATTTGAATTATTTTTGATACAGACATAAATAAAACCTTAACTTTTTTTATTATATTATATAATTGATATGATATACTGCTAAAATTGGTTGGGAATCTATAATTTCTCATCAATTTTAACTCGCTTCATGATTATAATGACATGAATTTTCTACCAAATGTATTTTATGTTAAACATTACTACTATACTAAAACTGTATTTTAATGTTCATCATGTATCTCGTGTCTAGTTTTGGAACACAATATGGCGTCGGTAATGAGCGAGGCGACGCGGAAAATGACGGACATTAGCGAGCGATCAGAGCGCGAGCTGCGAGCTAATAGCAAGAGGACCTGCGAAAGCCAGACCTCCTCCTTCTTCTACCTCATTGTATGAAAGCTGAATGTATGTCAACACATGCTTCATAGGTATGGTATGGTAGCCAATTATGGAGTTTGTGGTGGCTTTGGAAAGTAGCAGGTTTCAAGGAACCTGCTGGCCTATTCACTATTTTGGTATTAAACATCAAATCTATTGACAAAAGTCATCTACTTACTGTATGACATCCACCAATAGGCACCGGATGACATTTGTTCTATAGAATCTCAATTTCGTATATGTCTACATACGTCAAAGATAGTGAATTAGCCTGCAGATTCTGAATTGTTCGCTTAATTTTTTGATACATTCTGTGGGATGTTCTGAGAAAACATGACTCCAGTCCAGATTCAGCTTTATTGCAACCCTTTTAATTCAGTAGCATGCATTTCCCCAGATTTTGAAAAAAATCCTCTTTATACTTGATCGATTGAGCGGGGTTTACCCTTGAAATCTTCCAAAAATTTTCTGCGCATTTATAATGAAACATACTACTTGTACGGTTGTTTTTCTCACAAAAGGCTCACCTTTCTCGTTATCTTATCTAAAACAAGCGAGATTTTCTTTAAAAGAAAAAAGCCTGTTTGTAGAAGCTAATCCTACACAATGGCTTTTAAGATTTTGAAATTTCTTTTAAGTTTTAATTAATTCTTCTAACGGAAAAATATATTTATGACTGAAGTTTATAGTAATTCAATTAAAATTATTTATGTGGAAGCAATTTTTTGTGTGTATTTGGAACTATTTAGTCAACGACGCAAAATCTACTGAACTGATTACAACTGATTCCAGCATGTAGGTTGGTACAGACCCGCAGTCTTGTTCACGCGTTGTCATTGCTAAACGGGATATTGGAGTGGGATCCAGGTTTAGATGTGTCTTTTTCCTTGCCTGATGAAATTCGCATAACTTTTAGCAAATATGTTCCAGTAATGCAGGACTCAGATGCAGATGGCAGGACTGCAGGTGGAGCGCCATGATCGGCTCACTGCTGAGCTATCCTCTTAGACTGAGAGGGGTTAGGCCAATAGTCCACCACGCTGAACCAATGCCGATTGGCAGACTTCACACTCGCAAAGAATCAAAAAAATTCTCTGGTATGCAGGTTTCCTCACAATGTTTTCCTGCGACGTTTGAGACACGTGATATTTAATTTCTTAAAATGCACACAACTGACAAGTTGGAGGGACATGTGTATGTTCGAATCCGGTCCAGGGACTGGATTCAAACATACACCCTCCGGAGTCGGAGGCAGAGGTCATATCCACTGGGCGATCACGTCTCTCGCCAACGAGCGCTGATCAAACCCAAGACCTCTCAGTTAAAAAATTCAAAATTCATTTATTTCAAGCAGGCTTAGTTTACAAACAATTTTGAAACGGTTCGGAAGACAGATTCTGCTGTGATGTTTACAGTTTATCCGTGGAGCTATTCAGGCGTTGCACCGTAACTAGTGTGTAGTCTAATTAGCAGTGCAGTGCGAGTTTCCAGAGCTCCGGATGTAGTCCGGATGTAGCCCGGATGTAGCCTGGATGTAGCCCGGATGTGATCCGTCAGCTGTGGCGTGCGCGGGCGGAGGGGGTCGCCAGTTGTACGAGATCTCTAATGTATGTACAGAATTATCATGGAGATGCAGTATAACCTCAAACGTATTACTTGGTAGGTTTAGGTTTTCCTAAATATAAATGTAAAACCTTAGATTATTAAATTCTTACTAATCAAACTACTATTAAAAATTTTGAAAATGAAAGTCTTTCAATGAGTGTAAACAAATTAAAGTAAAGCCAGCAATTAACTCCGAAATTGTCGTAAAAAATGGTTTTAAATTTATAATGCGCTACTTTAAAGAAGAATTTGATTATTTCAACTAGCCCCCTTTTATTTTGAGAGGAGCCTCGTGCTCAATATGGATGCCCGAGTATCGTTAATGATGAAAATAATATCTATTGCTTCCCAAAAATCACATGAATTCAGTAGAATGTATGCAGATAAACTTAGTGTCATGTACATGTACAATTGCACATGCAGCATGCAGGTAATAAGTTCAGAGATGCACACACTGCAAAGTGCAGTTCGGTGTAGTTGTCAAGCGGGATCTGAGATGCTACCTACTTACGAGAAGCTTCACTCAACTACGATTAGATCCCCACTTCTCTACAATGAAGCCGAAACTTGATACTAGTTAAGTGTTTATCGTTTGCCGAATTTGGCACTTTTGCAATTTCGTTGAAGCCTGAATAGCTCAACCGCAAAGAGACCGACGTTCAGAACCAACATTTCCATTCTCATGAAACTAAAGACAAAAGAAAGACTTTCGTCGACTGTGCTTTTACGGGTTTTAAAGTTCTTTGGTTTGGTTCACATCTCCAGAAATATTATTTGCTAAATCTTTTTAAATGTGACTAATATTTCGTTCACTCTCCTGCTAGTCGTATGGACAAGCTTTGGACCTTTTCGGTTATGAATTCGACTCTTTTACAGTGAATATTTTGATATAAATAATAATATATTAAATAAAATCTCTATTGACCAAAAATATATACAAAAACAATAACATTGCCTGTGGTCTCCACACTAGATTGATCTGTATCGTGGAGACCAGGTAGGATTTTCTAATGCTTTCCGTTGGACTAGGACTAATTACCAAAATTACAATAAATAGGACTACATTACAAAAAGAAATACATTACAAAAAAGAAAAGTAAAGTAAAACAGTAAGCAGAAACGTTAGATAGGTGTACACAATTATTTTAGCTTATTTCATATTTGCATTGAGTAATTCTTCGGTGTCTGTATAAGTTAAACTTTTTAACCAATTTGTTATTGTTAGACTTGACTGATTTACTGAGAGATTGCAAAGATCACAGAACCTTGCAATATTTCTAACACATACTTGTTTCTAATACATACTTGTTACCATGCATTGACAGATTATAATTATTCAAATGCCAGTTAGTTTCAATATAAAGCTCTGAAATATCGTCGTGGAGGACGCTGTTTGGGATGCGTTTAATGTAGCGCGTAATTCGATTTGGACGGGGCGGCGGGGCGGTGGGGCGGCGTAGCAGTGGGGCATCGGGGCAACGGGGCATCGGGGCGGGACGCGGTTACACGGAGTGCATCACAAATTACGTTCACGCGTCACATTTGAAACGGTTTTAATTGAGACGCCTTTCACTCTATCTCCCTTTGATTATGTAATTGCACTCAAATAGCAACATGAATTCTTAATAAGTTCTACACATCGCTGTATTGAATGTTAGACTTCATGAGAGTAGTTGAGTTTGCTTGAGTTTATGTTCCATGTTTATTTTTGTTACAAGTTGTTAAACGTTTAGCACCATCGATTTTAAGGACCTTCCGTGTGTTTCCTGACACGTATGATTATTACACCGTCAAGGCAAGAGTGAACAGGCATCTTTTTTTATTATTCTTACAAGTTAGCCCTTGACTACAATCTCACCTGATGGTAAGTAATGATGCAATCTAAGGTGGAAGCGGGCTAGCTAGCTTGTTAGGAGAAGGATGAAAATCGACCCCTTTCTTTTATCTTCTAGGCCAACGATCTTTAACTTTTAGCTTGTAGACAAATCCATCAAGTTTAAAAAGTATTATATTCGAGTACAATCACTAGAGAAATTGCTCACACTTGATGTTTTTATATGTGTTTCTTGGAAGTGTGTGTGTGAATTGATCAGACACTTGAGTCTTTGTTGCAAATAATACAACATTCAATCAGACGTCAGAAGTCACAACTTCTTTATATTGTGTATCTAATGAGGCTCATGTGAATTTAGTGCTTTTACCAAACTCAAGCAGCCATATTTATAAACATGGATTAAGATTAAACCTTAATTCTTAATCCATATTTATAAATATGCCTGGAGTGAGTTGTCATTTTAAAATCGTATGGTAAAGAACCTTTATTGATTTACATTAACGTGATAAGCTTAGTAAATCTCCTGATTACTGTGTGCCTAGTTGCAGTTTTCAATGTTTTCATACTGTGACTATCACGTAACCGTAAACGCGAATTTAGATGGAACTGAAAAAGTTGTGCAGTAGTGCCACTAGATGGTGCTGTTTAAATTCCTTAGACATTCGCGTTTACGGTTACGCGATTGTCACAGTATGAAAACATTGAAAACTGCCTGTAAGGTCCCTTACTGTAATAGCAGTAAGTCACTGCTTCATCACTACACTATTATGGCCAGCACCGGACATCCGATCTCCACCAACGACAATGACAGACTGCCCGCTTTCTCCCACTACCGGTGTATATATAGACAAACACTACACTGCCACTAGACACTCTGATTAGCGAACTGCTTATGCAACACTGTCCTAATGCACTAGGTACAACAACACCGCTAAAACACAAAGTAACGCGAAGTAACAACAAACCAACAAACAACAATGGCACGCCGCTCATTGGCTTTGCGTTAACTTTTAAATCCATACAGCTTTCTAAATTGTACGGAAACCACGACATACTAGCGACTTTTTGTTCTATTTCAGCGCACTAACTCACAAATATTACTCCCTGTAATTTAATAAACGTTTTTTTGTTAATTCTTTACAAGTTAGCCCTTGACTACAATCTCACCCGATGACAAGTGATGATGCAATCTAAGATGGAAGTGGGCTAACTTGTTAGAAGGATGAAAATCTACACCCCTTTTGGTTTCTACACGACATAGTACCGGAACGCTAAATCGCTTGGTGGTACGAATTTGTCAGTAGAGTGGTGAATAACTGTTACTGGTTACTGTTACTGGTTACTGGTGAATAACTGAGTGTTACACCCTAGTGCCTCAGAGAGCATATTAAGCCATTCCCGATCATTATTACCATGAACATTTGATAGAGATCGAAGGTGAATCTATACTCTATCTCCCCTTATTACAAGGGATGCTTGGATTTATAGTGGGTCTAGTGGCGTGCGCTTCATACATGCATTAATGCACTGCATACCCTTACAAATGATTTGGCAATGCTTATCCAATGCACATTTTCCCAGTTTGTTTACTTTGTCTTACTAGTGCATACCCTGATCTACAACCTTATGCAATCCCCTGAGTGGGCCATTGAAATAGGCTGATAATGATGACTAAATCAGATTCAGGTAACGACAAAGAACTTTTTGTCGCGCATGATGTCGCGCGTCGCTCGGACCTCGCTCGTTGGTGAGGACAATTAAAGCAACTGTCTGAAACTCATAATTACAAAAGCTGTGTACTTTACTGCCTCCCCCCCCCGCGCCGCGCACCCCTCCCGCGCCTGTAAGCGCCGTCACCAAAATGTTCGCGACATTACGGCGTACCGACGATTAGGTTTTACAAATACACACATTTGCTAAATTAACAGCTACCAGTGTAATAAATATTAATCAGTCTGCTAACACACACAATTTGTGTCCACGATTGGATCTTTATAGCATTTCATTTTGTGGTTTTGAATAACAAAGGCCATATAAATGGTTCGAGCTGTAAACTGATCATAATACTAAACTAGAATATGCTCTCGACGTGTCATGAACTGAATTATGGCTTTATAATATATACTCAGAAGCACATTTACTAGCCCACTTTAATATACCTACTCGCGTCATATTAAAGTGCGGATAATTCTTCGTGAATGTTTAAACTTATCTATACCTAATTAAATATTCATTAAAATCTGTTGCATACAAACGCGAAAAGCGACTCTGTAAAAATATCAATAAAAAACCACAATTTAAACCTTAGAATAAACTGGTAAAAAGAACTTATATTTAAATCACGGGACCTGGACCTACACTATTTATGGAACGAACTTTAATTAGGTTTAACAACTGGATATACTAGTATGTATACAGTCTGCACCATTAACCTAGACAAGGCTTAACCATCGTGCTCTAGTACCCACGGATGACGAGCTTAGAATAATAACTTATAGCTTAGTTCAGCTAGAATAACTTAAAATAATTCAGTTCAAAGTGCTTTTTGAAGTATAGGTAAGCTAAACAATTCGATGATAAAGATGCTTGGATCAGCTTCCACCTTCACACAGGAAGTAAAATTATAAGAAATTGTAATGTTGTTATCAATTTTAATTATAATATTGTATGTTTTTTTTAAAAGAGCTGTTGAGTTTCTTGCCGGTTACTTCTCAGCAGAACCTGCCTTCCGAACCTGTCTTCCGGTGGTAGAATCTTTACAAATAGTCAACTGACGTATCAAAAGTGCTTGTAAACTGAGCCTACTTGAAATAAATGAATTTTGAATTTGAATTTGAATGCTGCATACTCAGTCTTCGCATGGTTGTCGCCATTTCACATTATTATTTCGTTCCCAAGCTTTTTACATAACCTGAAATAGCATCGAAAAACGTAGACATCGGGGAAAATGTCGGAGAAACTGCTTAAGTATAAAAATATCACGTAAAAACAAAGTACAATTTCCGACATCTGTTTTCCGCACACAGTAAGTACCGTGTTATCGGCTTGTCGTACTCATAATGGCACAGCCACACTATGCTGCTTGCGCTGTCGCTCGCGCTGCCGCGATATTATGCCTTGATCACACGTACCGAGCAAACCGGCAAGACAGTGCCTTCGGCCGAGTACTCGGTACGTATAAACATATCGACGAGTGCTCGGCCGAGCACTCGGCCGAACGAAGCGCCGAGACAGTAGCTCGGCTCCCGTTCTATTTACTAGGCCGAGTATCCACCCTCCCGCTTCCTCGCAGTGTCTCGCGAAATCCGACGTTGCTTTTTTTCCAACAATTTCTTTAATTCATCTACTAATAGTGGAATGAGTAACTTTGTATATAATAATCGTTTTGCGGTCCATTTTATCCGAATTATAGTCTCAATTTATCTGAACTGACTGTAACACACGTGTAAACAACTACTCGCTTGCATTACTGTCTCGGCCGAGGAACATTTTACTCTCTCGCCCGTTTACTCGATACGTGCGATCAAGGCATTACCTTGTCTCACTAATCCTTTTTAGTCTCCTCTAGAGCCTCAATAGCTCAACGGTAAAAGTCGGACTCTTCACCGAGGGGTGGTCGTTCGATCCCCACCCTTTTGGTCTATTGTCGTACCCACTCCTAATACAGTCTTTCTTGACTAGTTGGAGGGGATTGGGAATGTTGGTCATATTTAAAAAGATATAGATATAGTTCATTAAAAAAAAATACCATACACTAGTCTACTCGCGCAAATTATCACAACACCCCGTACTAGTCATTTGACTCGCGCTCACAATCGATAAATTAGGAACCGGTGGGCAGGACGAGCGGCAAGAATTACGGCAAGACGAGTAACGTCGTAACACGACTGCAGCAACATTAGTAGTTGGCAGTGCTGTGGTTATTAACCGAGAGGTCCTGAATTTGATTCCCAGCCCAGGTTTGTTTAAGATTTAATATTTTCTAAATTGGCTCAGGTCTGATCTGGTGGTAGGCTTCGGCTAGCTACCACCCTAACGCCAAAGACGTATCACCAAGCGGTTTAGCGTACCAGTACGATGCCGCGTACAAACCTAGCAAGGTATAAGTAGAATAAACTGTTACCTCTTCCAAGTTAGCCTAATTCCGTCTTAGATTGTATCTTGTCACATGTTAATCATGTGAGATCGCAGTCAAGACCTAAAGTAAATAAAAAAAAAACGACGTCTCTACCTATTTTACTCGCTACTTCCCACGCCACTCGTGCAGTGTGTGGCGGGCCCGTAAGACAACGTCACAGCATATGTGCGCCGGGTGGCGGTAATGTCTCCAATAAACGGCCCGCCCTCACTTGTCACCTTCGCCCGTGATTCATCTACACGAGTACAGTCAATCTATTGGGGTCTGCGGGAGGTCTTTCGGCTTTGGTTTGGACTATCTCGTTGGTTCAGTGGTTAGACTACGTGGCTTTGGATCACGAGGTCCTAGGTTCGGTATTCCAAGCGCGTTGAGCTGTCGGCCATTAACGTTAACATCTGATAGTGGTTGTTAATGGATTTAACATCAATTTAATCCCACCTAAATTGAACCATCGTGGTGGATCAGGTCCATATGCCCTATCCTATCAGGAACGAAGCTTAGGCCTTTAGTGGGCCGTTAAAATAAACTTGAGTATCGGCGGAAAGTTCCCAGTCTATCAGTGTTTTATGCCATGTATTTTGAAAAGTGTACTCAGGAGCTAATCGACGTCATACCACCTTCACCTTTTTACCATCGCCCCGCAAGTATTAACTTTTATTTTTTGTAGATGTACCTATCTATTTTGAATGTCACTTATGTTTTAGGAAGATACAAAGTTTATTCCTCCACGTTATTGTAAAGTTGTCTTTGAGCGGATATTATTGCGCTGTCCGTGCCCCGCTCCCCCGCTGCCCCACTACCCCACCGCCCCAATACCCCGCCGCCCCATGCCCCGGCAGCGTCTCACAATAACACACATTGTTTGTGACAGCGCAATAAACTCATATTAAAATGTTTTGTGCGAGTTTAGAGTTCGTACCGGCACGCGGAGCGCGCAGACGTTTCTATTTACTGCCCAAGTATGACTCTAAATCAAATGTTGGCTTTCAGTGTATAACTTATCTTAGTTTAACATAATCGTCTACCTACTATATTTTTTAATTATCATCACTATCAGCCTATTTTAACGACTTACTACAAACATCAGGCTTGCCTCTTATAGAAGAGTAGATATGGAGCTTAGACCCACCTCGCTGCTCCAATGTGGGTTGACGATTAGGTTGCAAATAAATCTCTTTATTGACAACTAGCCGACGTCCGCGACTTCGTCCGCGTCGTATCCTACCCCTACCCTACTCCTACCTACCTCTACCCTACTTTTCTGGTTTATTTTTTACACCTTGTATCCGATAAACCCAAATATCTTACGGAACCCTATTTTTTTTTCAAAATAAAATGTAGCCTATGTTACTTGTGGATAAAGTAGCTTTCGAATGGTGAAAGAATTTTTAAAATCGGTCCAGTAGTTTTTGAGCCTATTCATTACAATCAAACAAACAAACAAACATACAAACAAAGTTTTCCTCTTTATAATATTAGTATAGACATAATGTACTTGTATACGTATTTTAAGGATATCTTAAGTGTCCACACACGCGTCGCATCCCGTGCCAAGACGCTTGTCGTGTGGCGCGCCATCGCTTCGCTGCAACCGCGACACAGCCGCGCTGCATTGTACGCTCAGACCAATTATTGTATAGGACCTGCCTCGCTAGACGTTACTTTTCTGCCAAAGTATATGATCAACGATCTAATGCGATTATAAAAGCTGTCTTTATAGAATCGATGTTAAATAGTTGTAATTGTGTTCGTCGGTTAAAGAGCTCCGTAAAAATACCTTTCTGTGTAATTGAATGGTGTAAAAAACGGGCAAAAACTTCTAGTTTAGTATAAAATATATACCAAATCTAAGCTCGTTTTGCTCAGAAAATGTTTTTTTCAAAAGACAATTTTGTTCTGGACTATGAGTGCGAGACAGGTCCTTCTATAATTGGTCTGAGATTGTACGCTACAATGTATACAACAGTGAACACATTTGCATACATTGAAGCTTTAGAAACAGGGGTGTGAACTGCTATTTGATAATCATCTATTTAATTTCGCCTATAAATTTATTTATTAGAACTTGAACTTTATTTCATGCAAAAAACAAAATGTCACTAACAACAATGATAATTATACCTACGTTGATTTATATTCTGATACTCGTCCAAGTAAATTCAAAAAACACTTGTCACAAAAGATTTAAGAATCTAATGTAAAAGTAGCTTAAACTTTCAATGTCACTTCACTTTCAATATTTCACTTTTCTTGTATATTAATTAATCTGTGGTTAACGGTGTAGGTTGACGATTTAGTTTTAATGTCAGTAATTTTTTTTGAATTGTAATGTTATCGTTTACTGTTTGTTAACCCAAATAAATAAAAAAAATAAAAAAGAAAAAAAAACAACGAAGTTGCCATGGAAATGAGCGATGTCACATCTCTGTAACTTTACAGCGTAGGTAGGTAGGTTTACAGAATGTAGGGGCAGTTTAAATCAATTAATAACGATACATATAACCCGTCATCAACCTGACACCTGGTTACCAAACACGTCCATACAAACTACAACAACAAACATCATTCGAGCCAGGTGTCAAGTTAATCTACACGAGCTTACTTCAAAATATGTAAGTTTAAAATAATGCAGTATTAAAAACAACAATACAAAATTAACTTCTAACATATAAAATAATATGAATTACCTAATCATCAATCAGAATCAAACCTAATCAATCATCAGATCGTAAATACATTAAACAAGAATAGGTTTCTTCAATATAGTAGTTTCTTCAACATATACTATATCCAGAGACGAGATAGCCCAGTGGATATGACCTCTGTCTCCGATTCCGGAGGGCGTGGGTTCTAATCCGATCCGGGGCACGCACCACCAACTTTTCAGTTGTGTGCATTTTAAGAAATTAAATATCACGTGTCTCAAACGGTGAAGGAAAAACATCGTGAGGAAACCTGCACACCGGAGAATTTTCTTAATTCTCTGCGTGTGTGAAGTCTGCCAATCCGCATTGGAACAGGGTGGTGGACTAATGGCCTAACCCCTCTCATTCTGAGAGGAGACTCGAGCTCAGCAGTGAGCCGAATATGGGTTGATAATGATGATACTATACCACTTAGCGGTACATTCTTGCCGTACGCAAAGAGTCACTTTAAAATACAATTACATAATTGACAAAGTTCAAGATTACCCAAAACCCTGTAATAAAGGAACGAATATCTACAACTTTGCCAGAGAACACTGTCAATGTAAAGTTCTGCACTCTCAGCTCCTGTTATATTAACTGAAGTGAAAGTTAGTTGGCTAGCACAGTACTCGGCGGCAGGTGGAGCGATGCGACGCGTAAGTGACAGCGACAGATGATTGATGGCGCTGAGGCGGCGCTGCAGCCGGCGATACGCGCGCAGTACGCTTTGATTGATACCCGGCCCGGCTTGTGACGTCACCGCGGTGACGCGACAGGGCCGTGTGGAGCCTTGATAAGTTGAGTTCAGTATTCTATACTACATCGTGAAATATCTACACCTCACTGTTTTCTAAACATTTATTCTTTGTTTTTTGGCAGAAACCGCGTACGTATTATAGTCATTTTTAAATTTCAATTTCTAATATAAATGGCGTTCAACATACTAATGTTAATATATACATAACATCATACATGTATGATGTGATGTATGAAGTGATTAGTCTGCTACACATTGTCCTGTAGATTGTCCCACAGGAAGGGGTCTAAGCAGGTGAAAGCGCAGGGTTTCTAAATAAATATGTTAGGTTATTAAATAGAAAATAGCCATTTGAAGGGATCATAATTTGTATGTGCTCTACAAGCCATTCTAAGAAGCTGATTTCATAGAATGAAATTTCCAATGCTTTGTTATCCCTGATCTGGAACTTCGGGGTTCCAGATCAGGTCCAACAAAGCTTGAATGATCTTTTTTTTATTATTTACAAGTTAGCCCTTGACTACAATGTCACCTGATTGTAAGTGATGATGCAATCTAAGATGAAAGCTGGCTAACTTGTTAGGAGGATGATAAAAATCCACACCTCCTTCGGTTTCTACACGACATCGTACCGGAACGCTAAATCGCTAAAAAGCCACGGCCGAAGCGTCCCACCAGTTAGACCTGGACCAATTAAGAAAACCTCAATCGGCCCATCCGAGGATTGTCGGCCGTCAAACATTATCAAGTTAATACAATACAATATATTGCATATTTCAACCTGTTGAATCATCAACTCAAATTATGAATTAAATATGTATATACCATACTAAAATTATACATTCGAAAGTAAGTCTGTCTGTCTGTTGTACCATTTACACGGCTAAGCCGCTGAGCCGATTTAAATAAAATTTGGTTTAGAGTTAAACTCGATCTTGGAGTACAACATAGGTTACTTTTTATCCCGGAAAAATCCACGGTTCGCGCGGGATTTGTAAAATAACTGAACTTCACGCGAACAGATTTGCGAACGTTCGCTAGTATTGTTATTTTTGAGTAGAACTTTTAAACTGAAACGCAACACAATCGCTACGGATCGTTAGCAACTGTCAGAAAAGTCGCACAAACACATCGCTGGCCCCGCACTACGCCATGTAGTACAAGATCCAGTATAAGAAATATATACCCTCATCTGTTATTTAATCGGGATAAGAAATAAATGATAAAAAAAATTACATTGGCACATTGCTTATTGGTTGCTTAGTTAAATTGCGGCCGAATAGTATTAAATGATTATTTTTTGGAGTTTACATACCGGGGCTATATATTTTTCATATATAGCCCCTGGTATGAAAAAAATATGGGCAGTAAAATTCTATGAACGAATGAAAGCATTGCGTTTTTTGTGCGCAATATATTCTACGCACCTTTCAGGCGTAAGTATTAAGACGTACATAGTGTATGCTGCGGGGCAACATATACCTATTTAGACAGTCAATCTGAAAGAGTAAACACCATTCGTGCGTCGAAGCTGACACACACTTTTTTAATTTATTAATACTCATTCCTTTATTTAATAGAATATACCAAAAAATAATTGAAAAAGTAAGTGTTGCTTGCTTTTAAACAGCAACTGTGGGGTTGCCAGATACAAAGAGTTAAGTATTTTTATTTATATACCACCATCAGTTATTTAGTTGTCTAATATGTCAAATGAAAGCTTATATTGTCGTTTAATTTAACTGTTTTAGGTTGTTTTAGATCTAGTGTATGGTATCTTAGATTTTCTATAAAAAAATGTTTTTGGCCGCAAATTAACTAGGCAACTATTTGCAATGTGTCACATTATCTATCATTTATTTCATAGCACTAATGAATAACAGATGAGGGTATATATTTCTAACACCGGATCTTAGATCAATACTCGCAATTGCTGTTCAAAATTTCCCTTCCCTTTTCGAATCCGGTGGAATGCTTGCCATGTAAATTCAACCACGCGCGATTTTAATATCAGGATCTAAGAGTTTAGATACACGTTTGTTCCTTTAGAACCTTTAGAGCGTTCGGGCTAGAGGCGATGGAATTTCATTAGGGTTATATCGCGGAACCGATAACCTTAAAGTAAGTTTAAGGAATGCTCGACGGGGCGGACGCGGGTCGACAGTGGAATTCAATTATCGGTGAAATTCGTATGAATTTAATTAACAAAAGTTTTTGTTCCAAAGTTGCTATTAACTTTTTATGAAAAATCGTTTTCACAAACCAAATAGTAATGAGTCAAAAGTTTTACAACTAACCCGGCGTGAGTTATTTGACAAACCGTGAGGTGGGTATGACATACCCACAGATTGATATATTATATTATTATATTTGGTTTTCACGTGTACTTTACGGAACTGTCACAACGCTAACGTTACCTTCACTTAAAATCACTCTCTGCACCGCCACCTACTGAGTTGAATTACAGGTATCGCAGAGTTCCGAAATATTTACAAACCGCGGGGTATGAAATACCCGACCTCACTCATGGCGGGTTAAGTTGGCATCTGTTCTGTATATAATTCTGCTCACTTTTCTTAAACGCAACCGGTTTGAAAAGCCACGGTCACCATACAGTGATAAACGTACGGGAAGTAAAATTTTATATTTACGAAAAGTAGACACTAATCGTGGTTTTACTATCAATTTACGATACCTAGTTGGTCGGCGGAACGTATGTTTGAATTTAAATTCACCCCTCATTTGGGTTATTGAGGCTGTAAAGCGAAAGATAACGAATAGG
Source organism: Bicyclus anynana (assembly GCF_947172395.1). Lineage (NCBI taxonomy): Eukaryota > Metazoa > Arthropoda > Insecta > Lepidoptera > Nymphalidae > Bicyclus > Bicyclus anynana. The sequence continues at coordinate 15,680,171 of NC_069094.1, read as the reverse complement.
CATCGTAAAGGTTCCCTCGCGCCAAATTAGCTGAAAGCGGCTGAATTAACAATAAAATTATATTCAATAAAATGAAATTACTGTTATGAAGTTACGAACGCGAGTGTTTGGAGTTCGTAATTATAAAGTTGTGTCTCGTTAAATTATAATGTTATTGGCGGGTGACTGTCCCGTCGACACGCGGGTACAGGAACGTGAACTAGTGTTGTGTAATTCACAGACACCTGTCCGCCAGTTTTGTCGCTAATGCTACCAGCTCACCATCCAATATATCCACGAGCCTGTGCTAACGGCAGGACATCCGATAAAACTGATCATGTGTTAGTCGCCATGTGCATGACATAGATCACGACCAACACACGATCACTTTCATCGGATGTCATGCCTTAATCACTACAAGTACATGGACTTATTCGATGGTGAAAGGCTGGCATAAACAAATCTGCCTGTGAATGCTTCGGTTCGCGGTCGTCCCTGTGAATCGTTATATTCTTTTTTTTTTGTTCTTTACAAGTTTAACCCTTGACTACAATCTTACCGGATGGTAAGTGATGATGCAGTTTAAGATGGAAGCGGGCTAACTTATTAGGAGGAGGATGAAAATCAACACCCCTTTTCCGTTTCTACACGACATCGTATCAGAACGCTAAATTGCTTGCCGGTACGTCTTTGACGGTAGGGTGGTAACTAGCCATGGCGGAAGCCTCCCACTGGCCAGACCTGGACCAATTAAGAAAATCTCAATCGGCTTAGCCCGGGATCGAACCCAGGACCTCAGTTTTGTAAATCCACAGCGCATACCACTGCGCCACGGAGGCCGTCAAAGTGTGGCCGAGCGCCGTGTCTACGGAATATAGAAAACGTTATAGCTAACTTTATGGCCACGCCGCACCTATAGTCTATCATACGCGGTTGCTTTGTCGTTGATCTTATTATTTATTAATACTGGTGGCTTGATGTTAACCAAGAAACAAAGACACGTATAATACCATAAACTTACTTGGTATGGTGACACTGTTGTCGCGCTTTTAGTAAAATATTTTGCAATATTCAGCAGCAGTGGGATTTTCCCGAGAATGTGGGATGGACTTACGAGTCTCGAGGCTTGGCCGCCTTGCCCGAGTAAGACGTGGAGCAACTTGTTCCCCCGGTGATTTCTTCCAGACCCTTTCGGGGCTGAGGCATCTCGGCCTATGAGTCAAGTTGTCACTGCCCCAGTGCAGAATACGATTCCTCGCTATTCTGCGCTAGAGGCGGTGTCATATCGTAATTAGTGCTGGTAGCGATTTGGTGGCTACCCTGCGCCGGGATGGTGTCTTGTCCAGTACTTCGGCACGCGCGAACTGCGATCGTATCGCTGTCCCGCAGCGGGCGGTGCCTTGTACGATACTTGCGTCATCCTAATCGTCGTCTCCGTCATTGTCTCCGGTGCCTGCCTACCTCCAGAGATGGCTATTTGTTAAAGCTTACGAGGACTCCCGTTTGGTGGTCTTTCGCGGTGCGGTGCGATACCATGGAGGTTTATATCCGGCCCGTTATCCACGCGCGCGAACATTCGGTGCGCTAGACCTCGGACGAACTTGTCCACAGTGGGCGTCCTGGTGTCAAAATGGCGACCATCGCAATATTAGTTCTATTTTTTGCCACCGGGTCGGAAAACTTTACGGCACTTAACACAGATAATCATAGTACACAAGCAACTCTGCAACTTGTACAGTGTAGGCGATGATGGATGTGATTACTGATTTGTAGGTAGCGGGTTCGCGTAGTGAACGGCGCGCTTAATGCTCTCACGACACTAACACGGCGCATTTGTCACGCTGTGTAATTATGCCATGACTCACGCTCCGGCTAGACTTAGGAGATATTGCTTGTGTACAATTAGCAGGAACTGTTGCGACAGTTGTGTCATGGAGTCTCTACAGCCTCCGACACTGCTTATGTGGTTATTGTGTTGTATAAATGAAGTATAAATAACGTAGACATCGGTGAAGTCTCATAAATGTTATGTTCATATTTAATAGTATACCTTTAAAGAATGAAAAAAAAAATGCAATTATTTCCTAGTGTAATACTCGGAAGTACTCGTAATTGCACTTTCTCTTACTAATCAAATAAATTTTATTTAAAAACGAAATTTTTTAACATTACACATAAATTAACATGTGCTCTGTAATCCAAAATTTTCCCATTCCAGCAGCGACATGCCCCTGTTTCAGCGGCCGGCGGAACCCCAATTTCAGCTGATTATTTAGTTCAATAAATAAATTTAGACTTCCAAGAGTTACAGTTTTTTTAAGAACTTTTTTATAATTTAAAAAAAACTATCTACATTCAATTCCGAAATCGAATGACACCACAACCATTTTTATAGGAGACGGAGAAATATTTTATACTACAAATCACATGTTATCCAGTATATTATAGTATAATATTGAAGAAAAATATAATAATTCGCCGCCATGTTCCACATATAAATGTTATATATGAATATTCAAATGTAGGAGTTCGTATGTTTTAGTTATCGACCATATATTAATCATAAATTTTTCTTTTAAATCATACTAAGATACAATTGATTTAATTTGGTATGTGATTAAATATATAGACACACATCATCATTATCAACCCATATTCGGCTCATTGCTGAGCTCCTCTCAGCATGAGAGGTCAATAGTCCACCACGCTGGCCCAATGCGGATTGGTAGACTTCACACACGCAGAATCTTGAGGATTGAGACACGTGATATTTAATTTCTTAAAATGCACACAACTGAAAAGTTGGAGGTGCATGCCCCGGGCCGGATTCGGACTCCCACCCTCTGGAATCGAAGGCAGAGGTCATATCCACTGGGCTATCACGGCAGACACATCCAAGGACAATTTTTTCATAATACATTCATTCATACAAATAGATTTTATTTTTATTTGTTAGTAAATATAAAACAACTGTTAGACACATACATATAGCTAAGCTGGCATTTATTGCAGTCTGACAAAGCTGTTTCTTGTGCAGCGACGTCGGGCACCAAGCCTCGCTAAGTGACGTCATAACTCTGCAGCACGACAACAAAAACTGTCGACAAAAATGGCCGCTAACAAGATGTGCTAAGCTTGCAAAATGAATAACGCAGTCCAGTTAAAACGCATTATTAAATGAATGTCTAAGTTAGCAATACAAATAACTGCCTCATGACAGCCGCGTGGCTCAGTGGGTAGTGACCCTGCGTTCTTTATCCATGGCCATGGGTTCGAATCCCACAAATAGAAAATATTTCTGTGGTGGGTGATTTGCAGTCATCATCATCATCATCATATCAGCCGATGGACGTCTACAAGATATAGGACTTTAGTAGGGACTTCCAAACATCACGATCCTGAGCCTCCTGCGTCCAGCGAATCCCTGCGACTCGCTTGATGTCGTCAATCACCTGGTGGGGGGTTGACCAACACGAAGGGTGGCTTTCTATTGCGGGGTCGCCACTGGACTGGGTGTATTTATGCATTATTTAAGTATTCATATGTACTTTATAAATATATATGATAAAATCCACTATCTTAGTACACCTATATCAGAGGCTATACGCTTACTTTGGCACTAAGTATCTGGTTAATATGGTGTAAGGGTGTTTATTTGATAGCCCAGTAAGCGTTGATAGCCCAGTGCAAATGACCTCTGCCTCCGATTCCGGAGGGTGTAGGTTCGAATCCAGTCTGGAGCATGCACCTCGAACTTTTCAGTGGTGTGCATTTTAAGAAATCAAATATCACGTGTCTCAAACGGTGAAGGAATACATGAGAATTTTCTTAATTCTCTGCGTGTGTGAAGTCTGCCAATCCGCATTGGGCCAGCATGGTGGACTATTGGTCTTACCCCTCTCATTCTGAGAGGAGACGTAAGCTCAGCAGTGAGCCGAATATGGGTTGATAACGATAACGAACGAACGATGTTTATTTATTTTTAGTTTTATTAAGCCAGTAGTTAGCCTATGTGGTTTCGAATCACAAGATCCTGGGTTCGATCCTGAGTCAATTTATGTTTCCATTCAAACTGAATTGCAAGGCATAAAAGAAAACCAAGAAAACTATGGGAATTCATTTTCCCAAAGGTACATTTAACATTAACAACTTTCGATATGATATAAATATAGTCATATTTCTGCATACGTTGCATCCGATCGCACCAGCTTGCGGTGATGAATGTCCGCCTGGAGTGCTCGCAGTAATCCTGCACATTACTCATACAGTATCAGCGCACGCACGACGTGTTGCGATTATGTTTAACGAAGTTTAACGTTATTATACATGGCGGCAATTTGTGTTTTTTTTCGGTGGCATGCAATGATTTAATGCAGCTGCGTCACAGACATACCACATTATCTGAGTCAAAAGTATCGTGTATCGATTCAAGATGTGTTAGGAACAAGATTTTATTTATTTATTAGGTTTATTTACAATCACTTGTAAATAAACCTAATAAATAAATAAAATCAAATCAAAATGTAACTAAGTTACAAATCACGATAAGTGTAGTGATTATTTAAAGAGAGAATTAATAAAACCATCATTAATTAAATTCAAATTCTAATTCAATAGCGCTATTCCGTAACGATGTTTTTATTACTCGACAGTACGAACTTCGAATTTATCTCTATCTTTCTCTATCTAAAATATCGTATTAGACAAAGAGACATAGAAAAGTCGAGTCACACACTATAGCGTTGTAAAAACATTGTTATAACTCGTGCGGATTAACTTGACACCTGGCTACCAAACACACACTTGTACAAAAACAAACACAGTACTAACATCAATCGAGCCAGATGTCAAATTAACCCGCACGGGCTGTACGGAATAGTGCTACAGATTTCAATGAATTCCAATAAGACGATGGTTCAGCAAACACATTAAACTCTACGTCGTAGCACTTCTCGTAGCGAGACAAGCGTAGCAGGTAAACACATGGCTCTTAGATCATAAAATCAAAAGTGTGTTTGTTATGACCTCCCACTGAAACTATTGAATCCATTTAACTGAAATTTGGAATGAAGATAAACTATAACCTAATAAACACACAACCTACTTTTTATCCACGATAATACCGTTTTTACCGCGATACAAAGTAAAATTCAATGATTCCGTGCAATTCAGCTTTTTAATTCAACCAACAACATACAAAATTCAACTAAACTTTACGCAGATGAAGTCGCGGGCGTCCGCTAGTATCAAAATATAGTATTATACAACTCAATGGAAAATGTCAATGACAATTCGCCTTAACCGTAAAGATAAAGTGTCCTTCGACTCACAGTGTGAGCTTGAATGTCGAGCATTGAAACCCGCACGGAAGTTTGTGTTCAGTCGGCCTAATGGAGAATTGATTCCTGCCGCGATTTCCCGCACAGGAACTCAGCAGAGATTTAGCACTGCGACATAGCAGTGAAACTTATCATCCACTTGTTAGTTTCTCAGAACATTTTACATTTACCTACATTACTTTATCAATCCATTCGACTCACTGCTGAGCTCGAGTCTCCTCTCAGAATGAGAGGGGTTAGGCCAATAGGCCACCTAGGTCAATGCGGATTGCCAGACATCACACGCGCAGAGAATTAAGAAAATTCTCTGGTATGCAGGTTTCCTCACGATGTTCTTCCTTCACCGTTTGAGACACGTGATATTTAATTTCTTGAAATGCACACAACTTTTTAATTCAGTGAATTCAGACCCACACCCTCCAAAATCAGAGGCTGAGGTCATATCTGTGCTATAACATCTCAGAACAAGAATACTGAAAAACGTTCTAAACACTGATGATTTAGATTCAAATTCGTTTGAAGTATTGAAGATAAAACATTGTAAAGTTACACAAAACAGGAGTTTAAACTTTCCAGCATAAAATTGTTGTTTAGAAATACGACGAGCGCATTTTGTGAGGTCGTTGGATATAATTAGAACGTCCGCGGCCCTGGCTGGCGATGTTAAACAGTAGTCTGCAATTATCATGTAAATAAACGATTATACAGGCGCTGTCAACACGAATGACCTATACAGAAATACTTGCAAATTAAATCCGCCGCAGGATCCATAGAACACAATTTTCATATTCATTTATTGAGGCATGCATGCAATATTATGTATACAGGATGCTCGGGAGTGTTTCCCATAACTTTAGGGTTACATTCTTTAAGGAAATTTTATTAAAAATGTCTAAGGAACATTTGTTCTGTAGTGTTTGCACACACTCTCTGGGTAATGGGTTGATCACTCGGGCTATCACATCCAGTTGGTTGAACACTGTATCTACTTATTAGCTCGTGTACGTACTGCTGTAGCACCAAAGTGCAACTGACTCCCCCTCTTGTCCGAGGCTTGTATTTTTAGACTTATCTATTTACAGTCTAGGCTGTTGACATATACTACATGTTCCAGTAATAAATATTTCTTTTGTAAATAGATCTTAAATGGTGTCCCTTTTATCGCATCCTTATATTATGAGCTAGTCAAACTTATCCATTGATAAATATTATGAAATAGCTTACTAATGAAGTGCGAAGTGCCAGTTGCAATATTTCGTCGATATCGACAGTCTTACTACTGTGAATACGTATTTTAAATTCTAAGGGTAGATATAAGCGTGTGTTACATGAATAATCGCAATTATTTGAATAACTTTGTATAAAAACACAAAGAGTTCATTATACAGTTCGGCTTTTATAACTGGACTTGTCAACACCTTGAAGTTATGGGTAATACTTCGCAACACCCTGTATATGTAAATATTATTATACAATGCAATACACTGATGTCTAGTTTAGGCGTAGCCATATTCTTAAAGTACGAATGTAAATGGTAGGGAGATCAATTTTATATTTACCAATACTACGAGTGCATAAAGTTTTCTCAAGTGCTTATAGTTATTTTTTTATTCAAAACCACAATCAAGTTTTTTAAAAGTTTTTGTCTGTCTGTTTTTCCAGGCTAATCTTTGGAATTGCTGAAACGATGTTAATGAAAAGTTACAAAGTTAAAGGAGATTATATAACCTATTTTTTATACAAAAAAATCAGTGGTTCACGCGGGATTTGTGAATTTCACGTTCACGTTTTATGTAAATAAAATCCCAGTCACTCAATCGACATGAAATAAAATGAATATTCTAAAAGGAAGCCTCCAAAAAAAATTAAATCGTAGAATAGATTAATTTGAATTCAAGAAGGAATAACTTGAATATTATCTCGGGGAAGACTCCGAGATTTGGTATATTAAAGTGATATTACGAATGCATCCGTAACATAAAAGTTTAGTTCGCACGACGCGGGCTCGGGTTCTGATACTGCGTAGTAAATAAGCCCTTAATTCGGGCGCGTCCTTCTGTAGGTGGGCGATATACAGGCTGTGCTTATTGCGGAAAGAGAAACGTTTTCCCCGCGTGTCACACGTTGCGATGGGTATCAAATTACTGTTTAACGTCGTTACGTTAGAAAACAGTATTGCTTTCTTGTGACCGAGTGACTCACAACGCAAATACAAGCGAATCATTAGGCAAGAGATAACTGCGTGTTGTGCGAGCTTGTGAGGCAATCGCGTGGCATTTTTGTTAACTTTATGACAAAGATAAATAGAAAAATAATTGTGATAGCCCAGTGGATATCTCTGCCTCCGGTTCCGGAGTGGGTTCGAATCCGGTTTGGGACATGCACCTCCAACTTTTCAGCTGTGTGCATTTTAAGAAATTAAATATCTCGTACATTAACCGGTGAAGGAAAAACATCGTGTGTAAAATCTGCCAATCCACAGTGGCCCAGTGTGATGGACTGTGGGCCTAACCACTCTCATTCTAAGAGGAGACTCGAGCTAAGCAGTGAGCCGAATATGGGTTGATAGTGATCACAAAGATTGCGGTTGTAAGGCAATATAATGTTGTCGAATAAAGAAATTGGGCCTTATCTTGATTGATAAGTTTTGTGATGATGTTGCTTATGTTCAACTGATTTGAATTGTAATAATCAATATGACTTGTATTAAAAATTAGATGACGTTTCACTACTTCAAATAATAATTTGTAAGAAGTAATCAAAATACTTTGAAAATAAACTAAAAATGAATATTCAGGTTTAAAAGAGGCTTTGCTAAAACACAGAATATTTCTGCATCCGCCGAGCCTTTGCAGTCGCTATTTCACTTTAGCTGGAGCGCGACAAACGCCGCTGAAATGTTCCAGTCGTAGTCTGTTTGCTGACGAGCGGCATAATTCGCAGTATCACGAATTCAGCGCCTCCTGTATATGTACACCCGGCCCGTACCCGCGCCATAACCGTACCGTTCCGCTGATGTGCGCCGCACGAGCGTACATTGCTTTTTATTTAGCTTTAAAACACGATCTCACGCGGACTGCGGCCGTTCTGCGGAAAATTAACTACAAATTGTGTTCTTTACATTGATAAAAGGAAAATATAATGCCTCTAATCTCTAATGGAGCAGTGATAGCCTAGTGGATATGACCTCTGCCTCCAATTCCGGAGGGTGTAGTTTCGAATCCGATCCGGGCATGCACCTCCAACTTTTCAGTTGTGTGCATTTTAAGAAATTAAATATCACGTATCTCAAACGGTGAAGGAAAAACATCGTGAGGAAACCTGCATACCAGAGGATTTTCTATATTCTCTGCGTGTGTGGAATCTGCCAATCCGCATTGGGCCAGCGTTGACTATTGGCCTAACCTCTCCCATTCTGTGAGGAGACTCGAGCTCAGCAGTGAGCCGAATATGGGTTGATAATGATGATGATGATGAATCTCTTATGATTGTAACAGTGTGTTTTGAGTGACACGACAGCTTTGTAATCACACCGTTTAATTAGAAAACTACCTGCATTGATATCAATTCAATTGCTCTAAGACATTCAACCGGGTCTCTTTATGGATCAGTAGAGCTCTCAGTCGGTCGCTTAAAATGGCATACCATATTGAAATCGAATTTGTAATACACAAAAATCATTTCACACAAGTCGAGTTTACGAACTCCTCCGAATCAAATTTTGCTTCAACGAGTATCGCTTTGGGACTAGAAAAACAGCGGTCCTGAAAATACATTTCACTTTCGCGCGAGCTAATTTGTGACCTATGTATTAACACTTAAGGTCTAATTCGCTAACGCAAACAGCGATGGTTTATGGAGTCCAAACGTATGCTTCCAATGGTGGAGATACTCATAAATAATGTGAAACATGGCGGTCCAATATTGAAATAAGCGCGTTCCTCCTGACACGTATTGACGGCTGCACAAGCCGCCGCTCGCTCAAACTGCCCTTTGTTTTAGTCCCTTTTTTTGTACTCACTGACCGACTTATGGGAGAAATATGAAGCCGGATATTTCACTAACGCGTGGAGGTAATGGTGTGGAAATTACGATTCATCAAAGGCAGCTAAGCGCGTGTATTTTTTCTTAGTATAGTGTTTTGTGTATCTGTATTTCCCTGGTACTGTCGGGGTGTAAATGTTATTTGTCACTCATTGTTACCATCCACACTTAATGCCGCGCTAACACAATCAAAGTCTGCGCTTCAGATTGCTACACTGTCATATTATAGTATACAAGCAGAACCTCGCGGTTTCACTCCTGTAGTTCCCAACTCCATGGTAATATGGAGATCCAATATAGCCTATGCAACTCCCTGATAATGTAGCTTTCTATGGGTGATAGAATTTTTCAAATCAGTGTAATAGTTTTTGAGTTTAGTCGTTACATACAAAATACAAATCTTTCCTCTTTATAATATAAAGTACTAGCGGACCCGGTGAAGCTGTGCATTTCTTCCCTATCCCTGCTCTTCCCTACCCTGCTCCTACAGTAAAATAGTCACGAATAATCCGCATATAAATTTTTAGCTTACTACCTTGAAAATTGCAGAATGCTTCATACAAACTTCCAGCCTCCATTTTAGGGAAGTGAGGGATGGAAGTGGAAGTTGAAATGGACTGTTTTGCCGTGAAAGATGGATAAACAAACAGACAGACATGTACACTTTCACATTTATAATATTAGTATGGATAGATACTCGTAACAAGGTATATAACAGGCTACTGTAATCGCGTAATGAGTTGATATGAAGTTTATTTTTCTCGAGCGCTTTAATGATAATTTCAGTGCGTTGTTTTTGTTGATAAGAAAGGTTGAGCACAGTAATTTTTCAAAAAATAAATTGCGGGATTTTTTTGCTGAGGCACACGGAATTAAGACGTTTTCTTATAGTTGTTGTAAACGTGCCTGCTTGTTGAACGCGCAGAATGTGGGACAAAACAAGGGCTGTACAATATAAAGTTTACGACGTTTATCATAAAAGTTCCCCGGAGACCTTTCGACGCAATTTCGTCTGTAATATGATGGGTTGTTTGCGCGTCGCGGCCGAGGGAGGCCGAGTTTTTTCTGCCTCATAATATTTAGGACGTCAATGAATCTCACTTACTGCGCGTGTTATCTCGTGGCAGAGATTCTTAAGCTACAGTCACACGGTGCGCCTTTACGGTCCAGACGATGACTTGACGACCGACAATGCTTCCCGGACAACACAATCACAAGCTACACAGCGTCTTCGCCGGCGAAGATGAGGTCCCCGATATCTAACTCACGATTTCCGGGGCGTTCGGACTGATTCATTCAGGTCACGGTTACCCCCTCCCGAATGGCCCTCTAAGCCGAGGTCCGAGTCTCATAGGAGACGCCGTTAGCCGTTATATGAGACACACAAATGACGTAGTTTTCTTTTAGTAAAAGTAATTTCAAAATCAGTTTAGCAGAACCAGAGAAGAAGAAATACTTTATTGCACACAAACAATACAAATACGAATTAAAAACAATACAATACATATACAAAATGAATAGTTTACACTTAGCATGCAAAGACAGTCTTATTACTATAAGTAATCTCTACTACCCCTGACGAGAGGACAAACAAACAAAGAATTTAATAGCGTACAGAAACTTATCGATTAGGGTCCGGTATTCACTTAAAATATATTATTTATAGATTTTTAGGGGATAAAAAGTAGCCTACACTCCATAGTTCATTTTATCTCTATATAAAGTATATATTTACCACTATCTAATCAGTTCAGTGGTTTAGCTTTTAGAAAGAAACAGACAGACAAACTTACTTTTGCATGTATAATAATATTAGTATGGATAATTAATTTATTATATATACATTAAACGCCTCTCTAGAGCAGCTCGCAACATAAGCACCATCAGGAATCAGCTTTACAATACCTTCAAACACAGGCCGCCCGCCCTCGCTCCCGCTTGCCCGCCCGCCCGCGCGCCCGCCTTCGCGTCCGCTCCGCCCATGCTTACGCTCTGAGTATAGTATGAGGTATTAACTGGATAAGGTAGGATTATGCTAAGTAGGATATCAAGGGTTTACTTGTGGTATAAACTTGCTAAGAATGTAAAGTTCTTTTCATAGCAATGTGTTTTTATGAGTAAAATACTAATAAGAACCGTAATTTCATATTTGTTACGTAAGCTTAAATTACATTAATGTTTAATGGTTTGGTACCAGTGTCTGTCCCGCAGACAGATAAAGTAATAGACGCATTGATTGCTTTTCTTGAATTCTGGCCATAGAGAAATGAAGAAGAAAGAAAAATTTGATTATAACGACTACTGTCTACCCACTCCTAACAATAGATTTTTGCTTTGTTGGACTTGGAGGGTAATAGGGAATCCTAGGATTAGCAAACTGAAGTGGCCGTGGGTCGACTATATCTGGCGTAGAACAGATGGCTACTGGGGCAGACGTGTTCTGGAGTGAAGACCGCGTACCAGCAAGTGCAGTGTAGGACGCTCTCCAGCTAGATGGTCCGACAACATCAAGAAGGCAGTGGGAAGTGGCTGAATGAGGAAGGCGGAGGATCGTGTGTGGTGGCGCGCTCTCGGAAAGGCCTACGTCTAGCAGTGGACGAATGCAGGCTGTTGATGAATAGGGAATAATATCGAGACGTGATAGCCCAGTGGATATGACCTCTGCCTCCAATTCCGGTCCGGGGCATGCACCTCCAACTTTTCAGTTGTGTGCATTTTAAGAAATTAAATATCACGTGTCTCAAACGGTGAAGGAAAACATCGTGAGGAAACCTGCACGCCAGAGAATTTCTTAATTCTCTGCGTGTGTAAAGTCTGCCAATCCGCATTGGGCCAGCGTGGTGGACTATTGGCCTAACCCCTCTCATTCTGAGAGGAGACTCGAGCTCAGCAGTGAGCCGTATATGGGTTGATAACGACGAACGACGACGACCTAAAACATATAATAACTATTTAAAAATACTTTACAGAACAAGTCATTTAGTATACCAGTAGTTATCTGGTAATAACACTGTAAATATGGCAGGAAATGACACTTGAGAGTGTTTTGTTCTCTTCCGAGCCTCTACAGGCAACGTTATACAGTTAAGCTAACACATATTGCCACTCGGGCCGGTTTTCATCCTCATATCTTGTTGCTTTCTACTACTTACTCGTCTCTAACTCTAATAACCTACAAACAAAACATAATAACACTTTAGTACCTTTCTTTATATTGCAGCTTCGCCCGAGTTTAACCATTGTCTTTCTACCTTACTATAACTTCTAATGTATTTTATTTCAAAGTACGATGTAGAGTAAAGTTAGATGTTTATTTAGATCAACTTATGCCTATTGATTAAAATAAATTCCTAATTATCCCAATTCTGAAGATTTTGTAGTTGGTGAGGTTGTTGTGCTAAAAACTTCATTTAAACTGGCAGCGCTCAGTTCATACATTACATAATGGTACAAGCTAGGATGACAAACATATAACGCACGTTATCTAGTCTAGTATATCTACCATCTACATAACCAAATATTGCAAGGAGCGGTGTCGCGAGTTGCATGTGAGTATATGTAATTTGTCTCGTAGTGATGTGAGACTAACTAAAAGAAAACTAACAAATAAAATCTAAGGTAAGATATGGTTATTCAGACGTACATCTCACTTATCTGAACCCGCTTTACGATGAAAATCTTTTTAGAATAGATGTTCAGAATGAAAAATTCGACACGTATTTAAACAAAAATTTGTACTTTATGGCATACATTTTAAATTATTATTGTCAATTTTGCCTTTGTAGATATTACACCAAATTTCCAACAGACGGATCAAAAAAATCCTATAATGCCTATCAGGGCAAGTTGAAAATCTATCGTATCACACAGAGTATCGCCGAGTTAAGTTGTCATGCTTTTTCTGGTACTTTTCCTCGCAAATTGGAAGTATCAAATTGTGGCCGAAATTGTAATTAAAACTGCCCTTTTGTTAAAAAAACGTCCCTGCCGTCTTGTCCAAACAATATTAGTCGTTTAATTAATTTATTTACGATCTGACTGCTGAGTCAAAAAATATGTCGTAAGTCAGATAGGACCGCATCGAGTGCCGATCTATAATAGTAACAACATGATATAAGAGTTACACCTAATATACTAGGAGCCATTTTATAGATATTTTTAAAGATCTTTGTAAAAATTCTTTTGGATATTGTATGTAGCATATTACTGGCCCTTAAGACACGGGCTTACCTAGTTTAAGGGCCAGGATGTCATTGCTATTTATTATGTACTGAGTTTATTCAAATAAAACAATTCTTATTCTTATTCTTATTTATCCCATATTCCTTCCATCGCGAAATACGAATTCATAATTTTATAGACATTTCCAGCAATACGCTGAAGCGAAGCTACTGCTATGTAAATAACAGCTAATGCACATTTACTTGTAAATTGTCTTAAAAACTCCGCCAGCGCTGTAACAACTTCCAAACTCGAGTAAGATAAAACCGAAGTTGGGCACCTCGGGTCTGTAGTTTAATTTTAACTGTTCCCAATGGATGCGGGGAAAGAAATGCGATGTACTCGCGCCAACTTCAGTTCACCCGACACTACTGGCTGCGGATAAGGATCCTAACTACTAATTACGAAAGAATATAAGAATGGAAACATACTTTCAACGACTAACGCGGATTAAGAAATGTCAGATTGCATTGCAAAATTAAAGGAGAACGCCAGATCCAAAACCAGCAACTTTTTTTCAATGTCAATTTCTCTATTACTCATATAACTCAATAAATAATAAATAATAATTAAATACTCAATTTTCAAAAATCATAAAATAAACCATATTTTTGTTAAAGACTGGTATAAAAAATCTGTCAAAAATAATGAATTCCATTCAAGTCATTATACCTATTTTTTTTTCAGAGACTTGCATTCTGGTTATGCATTTTCTTTAAACTTTCAGTACGACTTTGGGTTCTAGTGGATAACCTGTCAAAATACATTGCAGCCATTCAGTTTTAAGAGGTTTTAAAAGTTATGTTTCATTTGAGTGAAAAAATAGCAACATATTAAAATACATACTCGAAATTTACTATTTATTGGTGAGTTAAGTTAATCTATATCTGGCTTTCTTCTTTAGAATCACTCATTTATACTCATTTTAGACGTTTGTAACGCGTCAAAGCGTCGCAAGTAACAAGTGTGTTTCCATCTACAAGCTACGCGTTGCATCGACTAATGCATTTTAATTAGGCCGATGGTCGCTCTAGGACCGATTACATGCTGTTACCACCACAGTGACCTTTATGTTTGATACAGTTAATATATATTTCTCGTTCATGGTAATTGGTATATTAACATATTTTATCACAATATGATTGTTGTTCAGATTTATTTAATCACATATCTTTATGTTGATCAATACTTACAAGAAACTGCAGATTCAATTGAAGAGGTCTGTATAATCGATGCAAAAGCCAAAACGTACTTTTAAACATTTCGTTTTCCTGCCCGTTTTTTGAACTAGAAAAACGACTTCCACACATCAAAAATGTGGGCACAAATATAAACAAATATAAACAAGCAAACCATGTAAATCGTTCAAATAGTTCGGTTATTCCTGTATATTTAAGGTGACAGTTTTCCTTAATCTATCTTCTTTGCATTGAGCTACAATTAAAAAAAAACAAGTTCGTGATACAGAATAGATAGTAGTGGTAAGGTCGTGAGGAGCGAGTCGTTTACCGTAGTTATTTTCCGCTAAAGTGGCCCCGCCAGCTACTCGGCTATTAACTGGTGAAAAAACCCTCTGACACAGAGCGGGGGGCGGGGCGAGGGGTAATGAGAACTTGTGATAAGCTAATAAAGCGGCCGCGTTGAGAAGCCGTCACCGACAACCGCCCGCTCCCAACAGCTGATTACTTTTAAATTAATTCGCTTTATAGTGCTCTTTTGTAACTTTTTCATTAAGATTTTTTTAATGTTAGTCGACTCGACCCGTTGAGTGACCCGACTACGACTAATTACTAATATTACCTTTTAATTTATGAGACTGCCAGTAAACTTATAGATGTTGCTACGAGTTCGTACGTACTTTTCAAAGTCGAAGTCAAAGTCAAAATTCGTTTAGTTTTTGATAAAATATATTGGTTTTGAATCGTCTATACATTTGTTACCATTCCTTTATCACGTGTCTCTAACGGTGAAGGAAAAACATCGTGAAGAAACCTGCATACCTGATCTTTATTCTCTACTTGTGTGAAGTCTGCCAATCATCATCGGGCCAGCATGGTGACCTTTGCCCCTCTCGTTCTGAGAGGAGACTCGTGCTCAGCAGTGAGCTCAATATGGGAGCTTAAAGATGATGAATTAAATCTGATCAGCATTTCCGTTCCGTTGCAATCAGTCGGAAAAACGACTATATCACGACACGACAAACTCAGCCTGGATATTTATTTCTGTTACCACTATTTCACAATATGTATATATGTAATGTAAAAAAATAATATTCCTTAGTGATTACAGTCACACTTATAATATTCATAGTGTACTTAGTATTTTCCCCGCCGCCCGAACACAAGTGATTTTCCTTTTAATTAACTATTCCCCACGGAGACGAAACAAATTGTTTTTCTTCGAGAAGTAGGTATTCATTGCCTGGGATCTTCACATTTTCACTTTGTGAATAAGCGCGAGAACACCAAGCATATAAATAAATTACACTTACTCTACCGTAATATATGAACCCGCTTTTTCATCACCCGATCATTATTATCATTGTCATTACATAGCATGAAATTAAGTCGCTTCCGCTGTATGTTCGCTTAGATCTTTTAAAATATAAAAAACGGATTTTAATGCAGTTTTCACCAATACAATTGTCTTACACTTATTTAAGTGAGGGCATTCTTCGGTTTTGGCGGTTCATCTGTAGGTATTTATTTCCTTAAAAAAGAAATGAATTCCTGCAGTATCGCGGCAGCGCCCGCTGTCAGCGAGCCTGCGTTCTGCTGCTCGTTTGATACATTCACAACTCGTCGTTTTTTCACATCTGACGTGAAGTGAGCTGCTCGGTCGTTATAAAGCCTTTGAGCGCCTCTGTCATGCATAGCTCACTCTACCAGAATATAGAAACTTCATAGCTAATTTTTGCTACAGCTTGAATCGAAAACTCATAGGTCGTCATTA
The DNA here is from genome assembly GCF_947172395.1 of Bicyclus anynana. Taxonomy (NCBI): domain Eukaryota; kingdom Metazoa; phylum Arthropoda; class Insecta; order Lepidoptera; family Nymphalidae; genus Bicyclus; species Bicyclus anynana. The sequence goes on along the minus strand of NC_069094.1, from coordinate 15,663,636 downwards.
ACAACCCGTATTCGGCTCACTGTTGAGCACGAGTCTCCACTCAGAATGAGAGGGGTTAGGCTAATAGCCCACCACGCTGACCCAATGCAGATTGGAAGGCTTTACACACATAGAGAATTAAGAAAATTCTCAGGTATGCAGGTCTCCTCATGACGTTTTTCCTTCAACGTGAGGCATGTGATATTTCATTTATAACGTCAGCCACTGACGATCAAGTAATCTCATATGCTTGCAGTGCTAACGGCTTGACAGCGGATAAAAGTGATCGTGTGTTGGGCGCGATGTGCTTGACATCATGCCGATCGCGACCAACAAACGATCAGTTTTTTTCAGATTCAGTCAGATTACTTGACCGTCAGTGGCTCACATTATAATGCACATAACGAAGAAGCGTGGAAGTACATGCCCCGGACCGGATTGGAACCTACGCCCTCCGAATCAAAGGTAGAGGTCATATCCACTAGGCTAGCTTTTCCAAAAGCTTACATGCTACATATTAAACAGTATACACAAGATATTGTATGTGGATTTCTTTAGAATGGGGATTTCAAACCATCAGCGATGTAAACAAACCACGTACAGACGTATTCCAAGAATTCAACGATAAACATGTGACGACACAAGTTCGGTATAAACCTTTTTAAATGAAGAATATTTTAACTATGACTTTGCAAAGCTCGCTCCGACCGATACCGCAACCCATTAATTGCATTCATCGTTCACATCTCATTCGGAATATCGAGTGTCAGTGCGACCGCAGGCGCTCGTTCACTCGTTCACTCGTTCACGAATGAAATGCTTCGATAGCGAGTGTTCGTAACCGGGAAAGTGCCGTTTACAATTCGTTGTCACACGGCATACTATTTGGGGAATTTGTTTCAATGTATGACGACTTCCGTGGTGCAGTGGTATGCGCGGTGGATTTACAAGACGGAGGTCCTGGGTTCGATCCCCGGCTGGACAGATTGAGGTTTTCTTAATTGATCCACGTCTGGCTGATGGGAGGCTTCGGCTGTGGATAGTTACCACCCTATTAACAAAGACGTTTAGCGACGGAAAAGCGATTTAACGTTCCGGTACGATGTCGTGTAGAAACCGAAAGGGGTTTTTATTCTGTCATTATGTTTATTCTGTGATTATGTTACGTATACATGCTCTTAAATACATCGCTACTATTTTACGTAACGTAATGTACGTGACTCAGCTCTTATTATCGAAATAATTTTTATTATTCTAGTTATTTTCCAAATAACTTCAATTGAAAAGAAATTTAATACAGTCAATTTAATTATAGTTATCGTTATGAAAGTAACTCTTTGAGTGGGACTACATACATGCGTGCATACGTATCGCATATAATAAATACGCTGCGTTTATTATAAGCCGCTTATAGCAATTATTAATTTGGCAGCTAAAGTAGTACTGAAACATAATCATATCTGAATATCATAACCTGAACGCAATCTGCTGGCCAATTCACTAACAATAAAGTACTCTTAGGTTAGTGGACTTACTCGTATACGAAATGTACCAACAAGCTCTTGTTAATAATTCAAAAGTCACGTGATTCCGTATTCACTATTTATTTAATGCTAACTGATTCAAATTAAGATTAAATTTAAAAATATTTTTTGATGCCTACTGAAAACCCTTCGTAGGTACAGGCTGTAAGTGATATTGTCCAGTTGACAAAATCAAAATCAAAATTAAATTAAAATTCATTAATATCAACTAGACTCACTTTA